>NC_057813.1:167466166-167766166 GCF_018294505.1 Triticum aestivum
ATATTGTGTTGGGTTCGTGAGAGTTTTTTGTGTGGGTGGGTGGGGGGGGGGTCAATCAAAAAATGTAACATATGCAATGTGTGTGAAATAGAGTCCTGGATATATCATATATAGAGAGGGGGCGATCCACGAGAAGAGAGTGGAGGTATCATCGGCTTGAGGTGTCCATAGAATAGAAGAGAGGGATGATGTGTGTGTGTGCGCGCGATCGATAAGAGTGCCATCAAATTTGTGTGTGCCCACGTCAAATATATAGAGCGGCCGGCCTACTGGAAGGTGAGAGGGGACATGTGCAGTTTGTCTCTGTGGCAAGGATACCTCCCTACAGCGCTCGACTATCAGTGTGTGGTGGGGCGAGAGGGAGGCCTAATTAACTATAGAGGTACAATGGCTGGTATATGTGTGGAGGAGGATAGAGTCCTACCTCATGTATTAAGGAGATCGATCTACCTCATGTATTAAGGGAGATCGATCGGCATCCATGCATATGTGTAGGAGAGGAATAATGTTGGGAGAGAGACAGAGTTAGAGTGTTGGAGGCGGTGGTAGTGGAGTTGCTTCTAACAAATGGTGGGATAGGCTTGCTAGACAAATGGAGGGCACGCCCGCAATATCAATAAGAGAGGAGATGGCTGCTTGTCTGTGCACGTGCGTGTGAGAGACGGGTCAGGAGGCATGCACGAATGATGAGGGAGGACGATATGGCTGTGGTAAGCAGACGTAAATACATAGGAAGATCAATCGCCCTTTGTTAGAGAAAGGAGAGACATAACTTGTGAGGTATGTCGATCGATGGGGGAAGGGATAGTTAAAGTCGATCTAGGTATATGTTGGGATATCAATCGGTATACATGCATGTGTGTGTTAGAAGCAAATGAGGCACGTGGAAAAGGATAGAGAGAGAGGGATGCATCTAGGAGGTGGCACGAGAGGCATACTATATTGAGGGGGGAGGAGTGTGCGAGTACGAGATCGATGAAAAGAGTGGTGGGAGTGAGGCATGGACGGTGATAAGAGAAGAGGGGAAGCTTGTGTTTGTGCTAGGCACACCTGGCTAGAGGGGCATATCGATCGATGTGTGCCGTAAAGAAGGAGCTAGGGGGCCTACACACACCGTGGGTGAAAGACCTAAAGTGAAAAGACGAATTTGCTCGATGGAGCTAAAGAATGTTGAGGGAGGGTGAGAGGGATGCGGGCGTGTGCATGCACGAGAGAAAGTTAGCGCTAGCTACAAAGACAAGAGGATTGTGTGGGTGTAAAAGACGAATAGAGATCATACTTCACTATAAAAAGCGAATTCGGATATTTGCAGAATTTATCATAGTGTTTTAAACCGACGCATGTGTGAATATATATAACGGTGATACACATGGTGTGGTTATGAACATGTTATACTACATATAAAATATTTTATCTCTACTTCTTATAAAAAAACAGAGTTGTTGATGATGGTGTGCTTGCCATCCTGCAATATGGGTCGTCCGATTTATATCCGGCGGATAGGAAGGAATTTATGGCAATTTTGAAAAAAGATACCCACACCCCTCTCCATATTTGCAAATTAGGCCCCTTGATCATGTTGATCTTCTGTGGAACGCATGGGCATCTTGCTAGTACTACGTATAATATATAGAACATTGATTATAATTTGGGCTAATGTGTGGCTTTTGCAGCTCAGGTCTAAATACTTGTCATAATGTAGGGGGCGGAGCACTTACTTTGTGTGATAAACACGGTGTACGTATGGAACATGGTTTAGATTATGAATATATAGTTAGTACATCAAATGTACTATTATTTGGAATCAACATCAAGTGTATTCAAAAAATAGAATTCGAGTTCATGGAGTAGACATAGTTCATATATATCTCTATAGTAATCATGTGGTGTGTTATTAAGGTAATACACAAATGATGGTTGAAGTTGGCACCAATCATGATTGTAGATTCTTATTGAAATAGAGAAACCAATTCAAATTTAGTTCGAATTGCAGCGGTAGTATAGACATTTGTAATGCGCTAAAATGTTGGTATGAGTAGGTTACATGCATTATACAGCAAGCGAAAAAATTTAATTGGACATAACATGGATTCATACTCCCTCCTTCCATCTATATAGGGCGTAATGAGTTTTTAAAGACCGCCTTTGACTATTGACAAGATTAATAGTACATGACATGCACAATGTGTGAAAATTATATCATTGAAAGAACCTTTCACAGACGAATTTAACGGTGTGCTTTGTGTAAGTTGCATGTCATATATTATTGCTCTAATATTTGGTCAGAGTTAGCATCGAAAAATGCATTAGGCCCTATATAGATGGAAGGAGGGACTAGCTTTGAATAGCATTTGTATAGTAAAACGGGGCATAACCTCTCTGCTCCAGCCGCGAAACCCCACCCTCCTCCGTCCGCCACCTCATCACTGCCTAGCTGGAGCCTCTTCCCCGACGACATCGTCCACCGCAACAGCTCGACGTCCCTTGTCCACCTCCCCGAATGAGGATCCGTCGTCCATCTCGCCGTCCCGCCGGTTCAGCCGCCCCGTCCTCCACCTCCAAGGAGCTGCTCCAACGATCACCTCGTCTATCGCGGCTACTCCATCCCCATAGCGCCGCCTTAACCTGCTCCATCGGAACCGCAGAACCCTGACCGACTCCTCAAACGAAGCTGAGGCCTACTCGGCGCCACCAAAGAGGTTGTACACTCATCGCATCGCACCTTCTCCTTAACTCGACCTCCAGGCGCCGACGGTGCTCCATCGCGCACCCCCATGGAGCGGCTACCTTGTAGCCGGCGCCGCGGGCGACATCTCCATGGCGGGTCTCCCCCAGTGTGAGGCCCCTTCGGCGACGGTGTCCATACCAGCCGGATCTGCTGTTGCTGCTCCGGCTCTCGCTCGATCACTCGCTCGCCCAGTTGCTGTTGCTCCGGCTCTCGCTCGTTCGCTCGCGCTGCTGCTGCAGCTCTCCCCCTCGCTCGTCATGCTGCTCTACTCCGATTTAGCCACACTTTAGTCGACTGAATCGACTTTTGGGTCAGTCGATTTTTAGGGAGTTAAGGAAGAACCACCCGCAGCGGGGATGGGGGCTCGCCAGAGAGGTACCCCACTATCTATCTTGGGGTTCAGGGTGGGGGGCGAGGGGCCTAGAGGGCTGGCCGGGGTGGCGTGGGGAGTTGTTTCGGGGCGGCGAGGCGGCACTAGGGTCGGCGGTTCGGCCAGTGGTGGCGGGGTGCAGGTTGAAGATGAACTGCAGACCCTTCCTAAACTACATGCCAAGTGCCTCTCTGCTACCATTGCGTTCAGTTTTGACAGTAACATTCAGATTCCACAAATTTTAGTTTCGACAATTAAGTTCAGAGTCAACAGTTTTTACCTCATCTATTGTAGTTAGGTGGTTTTTGGTGCTGTAAATTTTACATCAATTTTACATCATCTATTGGATATGCTATTAGAATCCCACTTGAGATTGATGATGTCTGTCTTGTGCTGTCGGCGTTCTGGGAACGGGGGTCCCCAGACTTGCCTGCCTGCGGCCTGCGGCGTGGCTCAAGGAGCGGCCCAGCATGGCCCATCTTCATCAACACGAGCTCAAGACCCTCGCGAGGGGCCAAGCCTCGCGGGGCGGACGACAGGAGGCTTCCTCAGGCACGGCCTCGTTAGGCTGGCTCGCGAGGAGGCGGAGAGATCAAGGCAAGGTACCTCGTGAGGTGCCCATGACGCAAGCCATGACGACCAAGGGCGCCAGGCGGGCGCCAGCCCGCACAGTGTCCTTCTTTCCTCTTTGGTGCAAAGGGGGCAAACGTAGGCAAGAGCATCAAGCAAAGGCATCCAGTTCGGTGCAATAAGACCAAGACCAGCAGAACGGCAGGATGGAAGTCATTGTGGAGTCCAAGCCGGCGTCACCACCAGAGCCTTTGGCAGGCGAGGACCAACTTTAGTCAGGATAAGCGTACTAGATGTTCTCCTTCAAAATGGCCAATTGTTGGCGCCCTTCCCGCTCAATATTTGGGAAGAGGCCCAGGGCCTTTGCCTATAAATAGGACTAGCCACCCACAAGGGAGGGGGACGGAGAAATCAATCGGATCCCCACCTAGAACCCAGTAGAGAGAGCGACTGAACTCCCCTAGCAGTTCATCGCACCAGCCAAGAACAGACCCTTGCGAGGCTGTTCTTTGTTGTACTGTTCATCATTAGCCCAAGAGGCAATCCACCACACACACACTGGAGTAGGGTATTACACCACAATGGTGGCCTGAACCAGTATAAATCCTGTGTCTCTTGTGTTGTCCCTTTGATTGCTTAGTTCATAGCGAGGCGATGGGGAGCAGGTAGGCAGAGGGCTAAATCTCCGCACGCACCCCAGTGTTCGAATCTAGAGGGTCTGCCGGAACCCGCAATCCGAAATTTGGCGCGCCAGGTAGGGGTGCACCGGGGCTTTTCCTTCCGCCGACCCGCTCTCCGCCAACACCACGACTCGCCCTGCGATGAGCGGCGCCGCCCGCTCCGGTCGTCGCGGCCCTCCTGGGCGGCTTGCAGTCTCCACCTTCGAGCTGCCACGTCAAGCCATTCCTCCGCCAGGTCGGCGCCGTCTCCATGCGGCAGGGGCCTCCCTCAGGTCCGTCGGCGCCCGAGGCCGATCTGGCCTTCAGCTCAAGGGACCACCCCTCCAATTCAGCCTGCTCAGGCGCGCTCCCGATGCTGTGCACTCCCACCATCTGCCAGGTGGCCGTCACCAGGACTCTCATTGACGGCGGCTCGGGCCTCAGCGTGCTCTCAATTGAAGCCTTCAGCCTCCTCCACATACCGCTGGAGCGGCTTCGGCCCGGCCGGCCTTTCTTGGGTGTCGGGGGCAGGACCTCTAGCTCCCTGGGGCAGATCCGCCTCCCGGTAACCTTCGGCACCTACGACAACTTCCGCACGGAGCTAATCGACTTCGACATCGCCCCCATCGGCCTCCCATACAACGCCATCCTCGGCTACCCGGCGCTGGCCCGGTTTATGGCTGCGACCCACCCGACATATAATCTCATGAAAATGCCCGGGAGCAGCGGCGTCCTCACCGTGTGCGGAGACACCGGGGATGCGCTGCAAGTGCTCAAGATCGCCTTCAAGATGGCGGCGTCGGTGCAGCCCGCCGACTCGGACGCCCCTGAGCCCAAGGGGGCTGCGCCGACCAAGAAGAAGCAGTTGTTCACCCAAGACAAGGCAGAAACCAAGCAGATGTTGGTTGACGAGGACGGATCCACTGATGCCACCTTCACCATAGGCGCCAACCTCGAGCCCGAGCAGGAGGAGGCCCTGGTCAAGTTCTTGCATAAGAACAAGAAGGTATTCGCATGGGAGCCCGATCAGCTGACGGGGATCCCAAGGGGTGTAATCGAGCACCATCTCAATGTGTGCCCCAATGTCCGACCCGTGAAGCAGAAGGCAAGACGGCAGTCCACAGAAAAGCAGGCTTTCATCATTCAAGAAACCCGCAAGCTGGAAGCTGCAGGGGTCATTCGCGAGGTCTGATACCCGGATTGGTTGGCCAACCCAGTCGTTGTCCCAATGAAAGGAGGAAAGGAACGTATGTGCATCGACTTCACCAATCTCAACAAAGCCTGCCAGCAAGATCCGTTCCCGCTCCCCCGCATCGATCAGATCGTCGACTCCACCGCCGGGTGCGACTTGTTGTGTTTCTTGGATGCCTTCTCTGGGTATCACCAGATCAAGATGGCGGTAGAATATGTTGAGAAAACAGCCTTTCTAACCCTGTGTGGGGTGTATTGCTACACGTGCATGCCGTTCAGGTTGCGCAATGCAGGGGCAACCAACCAGGAGGCCGACGACATCGCCAAATGATTATCCAGGCGACTGCCTCAGGAGCCTGGCGTCTTCTAAGAGCGGCTCTTCAAGCCCTCGGCCACGCCATCACTATCAAGCGTGGAGCAGCCTCGGGAGGAGCTCCCCTAGCCACCAGCCTCGGGAGCCCAGGCCTGTGGCCCGGCCTCAGGGGCACGACTGCTCTTGACAATGGAGCCTCAGGAGGGGTGCTAGATCACGAAGCTCCGGAGCTATTTGACACAAGGGATCTTGCCAGAGAAGGAGGAGGAAGCGGAGCGCATGGCGCGGCAGGCCACGGCATACTGCATCAGGGATGGGGAGTTCTACCGAAGGCGACCAAATGATGTGTCCCTGCGCTGCATCTCCAAGGAGCAAGGGAAGGAACTACTAGCGGATATACACGGTGGAGACTGTGGGCATCATTCATCGTTGCGAACCCTCGTTGGCAAGGCATTTCGCAGTGGATTCTATTGGCCAACTGCTCTCAATGATGCTGTCGAACTGGTGAAGGCTTGCGAGGCCTGACAGTTCCACACCAAGCAGATCCATCAGCCGGCTGGGGGTCTGCAAACTATACCCCTCTCATGGCCATTCGCAGTCTGGGGGCTGGACATCCTGGGCCCATTTCCTCGAGCGCCAGGGGGCTATCGTTACCTCTATGTCATCGTGGACAAGTTCACTAAGTGGACTGAAGTGGAAGCTGTCCGCACCATCCCCGCAGGGTCTGAGGTCAAGTTCATCAAGGGCATCGTGAGCCGGTTCGGGGTACCAAACTGCATCATCACCGACAACAGTTCACAGTTCACCAGTAATCTCTTCAAAACATACTGTGCTAACCTTGGAATGCAGATATGTTACGCAGTGGCGCACCCCTAGAGCAACGGTCAGGCCGAGCGGGCCAACGCGGAGGTCCTAAGGGGCCTCAAAACCAGGACATTCAAGAAGAAGTGGGAGGCCTGCGGCCGAGGTTGGTATGACGAGCTTCAGTCCGTGTTGTGGACCATCCGCACAACCACGACCAAGCCAACCGGCGAAACCCCATTCTTCCTGGTCTATGGAGCTGAAGCAGTCCTCCCCCACGAGGTCAGACGTTGCTCCGCGCGGGTCCTGGCGTTCGACGAGGCATAGCAGGACGCCATGCGGGGGACGTTCCTCGTGCTGGGGGAGGAGCGTCGCCGGGAAGCCGCGCTCCAAGCAGCAAGATACCAACAAGCGCTACGACGATACCACTGCCGCAACATCCGCCCCAGGACACTCGAGGTAGGAGACCTCGTGCTCAGGCGGGTCCTCTCGAGGGAGGGACTGCATAAGCTCTCTCCCATGTGGGAGGGCCCGTTGAAGGTTGTTCATGTTTCCAGGCCCGGCTCCGCGCGCCTGGAGACTCAGGAGGGGGTGCCCATCCAGAACGCGTGGAACATCCAGCACCTCCGGAGGTTTTACCCTTGAAAAGGCTCCGATCATGTGAAGAAGGAGAATGCCTGTGAAGCTGTTGCGTTTTGGAAAAGGCCCCGAGCCTGTGAAGAAGGCGAATGCCTGTGAAGCTGTTGCGTTTTGGAAAAGGCCCCGAGCCTGTGAAGAAGGCGAATGCCTGTGAAGCCATTGCGTTTTGGAAAAGGCCCCGAGCCTGTGAAGAAGGCGAATGCCTGTGAAGCTGTTGTGTTTTGGAAAAGGCCCCGAGCCTGTGAAGAAGGCGAATGCCGGTGAAGCCGTTGCATTTTGGAAAAGGCCCCGAGCCTGTGAAGAAGGCGAATGCCTGTGAAGCCGTTGCGTTTTGGAAAAGGCCCCGAGCCTGTGAAGAAGGCGAATGCCTGTGAAGTCTGTCCTCACGAGAAAGGCCCGGAGCCTGTGAAGAAGGCGAACACCTGTGAAGTCTGCCCTCACGAGAAAGGCCCGGGGCCTGTGAAGAAGGCCAATGCCTATGAAGCTCGCCGCTCGTGACACTCTCACATAATAATGAGTGGAGCTGTACACGCCCCGGAGTCTCAGGAGCGCCGGCCTCAGGCCCTGGGGCTCCCTCCCATGCCCAGTGGCAGCACTTAGCTCCGCATGGTGAGAAGACGTCGAAGACTAGATTAGGTGCCGGATGCGGCTTTTCTCATTTGCTTTCTGTAGTTGGCTTGTTCATCCCCATTCGAGATTTTATTGAAGCTGTTGTCGTCTTTGGCTTGTGACTCTTTGCCTGTTTCGCTCTCCTGCCCCGATTTCTCTCTCGCACAAGTCTCACGAGGGAGCAACGCGGGCGCCCTCGTGAGTGTTTTCTGCCCCTTTTGTTCGAAGCTTCCCTACCCAGGTCCGCTCAGGAGCACCCCTCCAGTCCGTGCCCCACGGACACCGCGACGCAAACACATGACCTGGGTCGGTCGCCTCCGCAGCTGAGGCCGGGAACTACTTCTCCAGACTGACTCTCGCAGGATGTGAAGCGTTCGACGAGGCCTCGGCTTCGGGAAGCGAGGATTACGGCAGGACCCACCCCCAAGCTAAGTAATTTCTGTATGCAGGCGTGCGGCACGAAGGCACAATACCAGAATAGCGGAAACAGTATGATAATTAACAGTGATAGTCCAAGCACACCCTCGTGGGGCCCTACACTATTGTCTCTTTGCGCAGGAAAGGGAAAAGGAACAAAATAGGCACGACTCGCCCGACACCACCTCGCAAGGCTCGAACTGCCTCAGGAGCTCAGGGAGACTCCATCTCGTGCTTCACCGAGGCGCGATGGCGGGTGGACCCGCTACCTACCTCCAAGCGGGCGCGGCGACGAGGAGGCTGATTGCGGCCATCGCTGGAGGAGTCGCTGCTCGAAGGAGAGCCGTCGAAGCTTGACAAGCCACGGGCGCTGCCCACCATGTGCGTGCTGTCGTCTTCACCATCACTGGGGCAGGGCCCATGGCCGTGGGCGTCGTTCTCAGGGCAGCACCCAGCGCGGCGACTGTCTTCCCCAAACATCCTCACGTAGAGGGTGGCATCACCGTCGAACTTAAAGTGCAGGGTGCACCACCGGCTTAGGCCGCGCGCGCGGGCAAATGTTTGCCAGCCGCGGGTCAAGGCCAAGCTGCCGGCTGCAGAGACCTCCAGTGAAGCCTGGGAGGCTCGGCTGCAGCAACCGTCCGCCTGAAGCCAGAGGCCGCCCGGGGCGCCGGCCGGAAGCTCGTCTAAGAGGAAGCGAGGAAGTTGGAGCCGTGTGCTGGCCGGTTCTGCCGACCACACATCGAACTCCGGCAGAACCTCCGCCGAGTGGGAGCGCGTCCTAGAAGGTCGCACGGCCACAGCGCGCCCCCAGTGGCGGCCTACCCCCGTCACCGTGCGAGAGATCGCCTCCGCGGCCGCGGGGAGCCACCGTGGGAGTCGCTGAGAGTTTGCGAGGACGGCCTCGACCACGCTTGGGCAGAGGAAGGTCAGGCCCCACCTGGCGGGCCTTTCCTTTCTCTACAGCCGAGAACCTCTTGGGCGGAGCCATGAAGAAGAAGGAGAAGCAAGGGGGAATGGATTAGGGGGGCAAGCGCCGCCCCGTACTTAAAGCCATAGGAGGCCAACCATCGGCCACCATGATCACAGGTAATCATGACCCGCTTTGCATGCAGGGACTTGTCAGTTCGCGCAGTTGCCGAGGCATCGTGGGGGAGCGGAGCCGCCCACGTCCAATCAACTGCCATGCGGCGCCCGAGGCCGCAGACTGTTAGGGCCCGCGGCGCTTCGTGCTTGCCCTTTCGCCTCTCTGCTCAGCCAAGTCCGGGCGCGCCTTGGGCCCGGAGGCTACTGTCGGTGTTCTGGGAACGGGGGTCCCCAGACTTGCCTGCCTGCAGCTTGCAGCATGGCTCAAGGGGCGACCCAGCATGGCCCATCTTCATCAACATGAGCTCAAGACCCTCGCGAGGGGCTAAGCCTCGCGGGGAGGACGACAGGAGGCTTCCTCAGGCACGGCCTCGTTAGGCTGGCTCGCGAGGAGGTGGAGAGATCAAGGCAGGGTACCTCGTGAGGTGCCCATGACGCAAGCCATGACGACCAAGGGCACCAGGCGGGCGCCAGCCCGCAGTGTCCTTCTTTCCTCTTTGGTGCAAAGGGGGCAAGCGCAGGCAAGAGCATCAAGCAAAGGCATCCACTTCGGTGCAACAAGACCAAGACCAGCAGAACGGCAGGATGGAAGTCATCGTGGAGCCCAATCCAACGTCACCACCAGAGCCTTTGGCTGGCGAGGACCAACTTTAGTCAGGATAAGCGTACTAGATGTTCCCCTTCAAAATGGCCAATTGTTGGCGCCCTTCCCACTCAATATTTGGGAAGAGGCCCAGGGCCTTTGCCTATAAATAGGACTAGCCACCCACAAGGGAGGGGGATGGAGAAATCAATCGGATCCCCACCTAGAACCTAGTAGAGAGAGCGACTGACCTCCCCTAGTAGTTCATCGCACCAGCCAAGAACAGACCCTCGCGAGGCTGTTCTTCCTTGTACTGTTCATCATTAGCCGAAGAGGAAATCCACCGCACGCACACTGGAGTAGGGTATTACACTACAATGGTGGCCTGAACCAGTATAAATCATGTGTCTCTTGTGTTGTCCCTTTGATTGCTTAGTTCATAGCGAGGCGGTGGGGAGCAGGTAGGCAGAGGGCTAAATCTCCGCGCGCACCCCAGTGTTCGAATCTAGAGGGTCTGCCGGAACCCGCAATCCGACATGTGCTACTTCGGCCTTGACGTCGTACGGCTCACCGGAGCTGCTCCAACGACAGAATGATCCATCACAACAGAGCAGTGCCCTCGACGCTGTCTACAGATTCCTCAGATCTTCCTCCACACCTCCGACAGCCACCTCTGCCTCAACCGCTTCAGCGACCAACCCAATGATCCTGAGGTCTACACGGCTACGGCAAAGAGGTTGTACACTTGTTGCATCACTTATTACTATACATTCATATCGATCCATTAGGGCTATTTTGGTTCAACGGAAAAACATAGCAATAGGGAATTTTCCAATGGCACTCTACTATTCAATTATACCTGCATTTTGTTGAAAGGAATGAAGCAGAACATCCACCTGGACCTACTTTTCAAAATCCTATGCATGAAAACAGGACGAAGTGCATTAGTGGCAGAATAGTATTCTAACTTGAGTCAGGTTCAAATTAATGTTCAAACTTGAGTTCTAAATTAGTTGTGGGGCACATATCGAGGCAGCAATGAATAGTCTGTCTGTCTAATATCGGGTTCACCTAGGGTATGCCTATGTTGTTCATCTTGGGTGGGAAACAAATAGTAAAGCAATCATCATCTATCTTTTTATTAAATTAAGGCAATCATCAGCCTGCTATCATTATTTTTGGATCCATCCACTGGTTGTTACTATCACTCTAAATTTCTGCATGCTCTCCTTACATAATCTCACCATATTTTTTTCGTATGCATGTCAGGTATTGTACACAGTCATGATGAACATGTAGAGAAAAAGAGAAGAGTTTTGCGCGGCAATACAATGTCATGCAGTCATCGCTCCATGGTGGGTTCAATGGCAAACCCTCCCCACCCCTCTCCAGATTGTAATCCAGAGGAAAATATCTGTTCTGAGGCGGATTCAGACGCCGCTGACCACTCCTATTTACCCCCAAGGTGTTTGCTCTACCTTGGCATGATGATGTTAGTCATATCATGCATATGTTGCCTTGAAGTGCCTACTTTTGACATCATATATGTCATCTGCTTAGTTTAGACATGTTCTATGATGCACCTGTTTAGTTTCTATATCATATATGGGAATTATGCAGTCTCATGTCTTTTAGCCATCCATAATATATGTGAAATGTGCAATGCCATCCTGTATAACCAGGCATCATATATTTAAATAATATCTTGCCCATCCTTTTCTTCATTACATTTCCATTTGTCGACAATGTTTGTACATTAAACTACTCTTCCTGTGAATCATCCATTTGGGTGGGAGATGGAAAAATCTGGAGTGAAAACAAGGCCTTTAGAGCAGACAGTGCTACCTGTCGAAGAAGATCTCTTGTTGGGTCCCGATAGCTCCTCAGAGATGGATTCAGAGATAGATGACTAGTCATATTCCCCCACCGAGGTGTATGCTCTAACTTGGCACGGTTATACTGCTCATATCATGCATATGGTGTCTTGCATTGCATAGTTTAGACATCATATACACAATATTCAACACCATGTTCTTAGTTCAGACATCATATCGAATGCCCTCTGTTTAGCATATAAATCACATATGTGAATTAAATGATGCGATCCTGATTACTTAGATAACATGTAGGTGAATTATGTCATGCGATCATGTTTTGTTATTCATCATATCTTTGAATTATGTTATGCTATGCTATCCAGTTTAGATAGACATCATATATGTGAAATTATTTCATGCTATCCGTTTTAGTTAAACAATATACATGTCAACTATTTCATGCCCTCTTTTTTCCACACTATCTATTGCATCTGTCTCTCATACAATGTCTGTACATTCAACTATGTTTCCTGTTTATCAGCCATTTGAATTGGAGCGGGTGATGCCAGTATCTAGTGGACTAAAAACACAGTCTTCAAGTAAAATAGTGCTACCTCTTGGTGGAGATAGAACCCCGGTTGTACATGCACAAGAACCAGCCCTACCACACATAACCCAAACTCTCGCAGATTGTACCCCTACTGCGATGGACAGAGAACCAGCTTCACCCAATCTAACCCCAACCCCAGCCGATATTAACCCAGTTCCTGTTGACACAGCACCATCTCCACCACAGAGCTCCCAAACAAGAGCAGTTAGTAAGGCAGCTCCAGTGCCCAAAGGGCCAGTACTATCATGGCGAACCCCAACTCCACCAGTTAGTATGCCTATTCCTGTGGAGGAAGCACAACCAGCTAGTCGTAGTTTCGCATCTATCGCATTTGATGTTGTTAAATCGTATGTGCGCATCTTCCCATCTTGGAAATATTATACTGAAGATGAAGGAAAATGCTAGTTGCAGGTGTTTGTCTAGGTGTTATGTGTAAGTAATGTTATTCATGGCAATTACTTTGCTTCCTCCCATACATCCTACTTCCATGATGGTTATAATACAGCAAATTTCCCCATTTTTCTCTATAAAGAAGGGCCGATTTGGAAACTCGGGATGAGGTAACCTGTGCTAATACCTCTGCTATCTTCAAGAATGCTTGGTCGCAGTATTGGAATTACCTGAAGAAAATGTACTTCACCGGCAAAGAAACTCATCAAATTCCCTTACGTTCTCCTGAGACACATTTACTAGACGATGACTGGGAACGCCTTTTCTGTACTGGTCCCGAACCAAGAATGTGGTAAGGTCTATGAGCTCATTTTCTATTTTTAAGTATTATATTCTTGTGTCTTACTGTACTCTGTTCATGTAGAACAAGTGCCTAAACCTGAAGAACAACTGTTCTAATTTAAGATTCCATTGCTATCATAGTTCAAAAAAGCGCTAGGCGTTAATTGTGTGTTTTGCCACTGCCTTGCGCTTTACTGACCAAAGCGCATGCTTATGCGCAGTTATGCACAGATTAAGCATAGTTATGCGCAATGCGTTTTGCCAACGCCTAGAGCCTAGGCACGCTTAAGCGCTCGCTTAGGCGCGCCTTTTTTAACTATGATTGCTTTGCTCTTGTATCACTATATTTACTCATACAAACTTATTTTTAAATTGAAGGATCCAATCGAAACTCCAATGGCACAGCAGGTATGTTCACGCATGTTTCTTTAACAGGTTTGCTCTTATCAATAGCTCTGTTGATTTCAATTTCAATTGTGTGTACAGTTGACTTGCATATCATGCACATTACTAGCATCACAACAGAGCCAATAGTGTTGTTGTACATGTAGACCCGTGGTACCCATCTGAAATCTTGTTGTGCCGTGTAGTTTCCCACGCTTTGTATTCTTTCACTGTTGCTTTGTCTTGAACTGATATGATTTGAAGTGTGTCTCTATTTTGATTTGGCAAAACAATGGAGTGACCATAGGACATAGATATATGTTTGTTTCATGCTTTTATTATGTACTTGTACTTGGCAATACAAGACTTGGTAGTTTAATCTTGTCCACCTTACTAATGAACTGGTTCACCAAAATGAGTTTCATATACTAGTACATGCTAAACTTGTTATGTGTCTACTTGTTTATTCTTTTAGAATGCTGACAGAATATTGGGGAAGAGTGCCTTATTAAGCAATGGTAAAGGAAGTAATGCAGATAAGGTTCAGGATAGTGACACATCCTTGTTGGTCTCCAACAAAGCTGATAAAACAGCTAAGGAAGACTATCTTGAAGACAACGAGACAACCCCAAAGTCTTGTCTTGGTTTAGTGTTCGAGTTACTGGCCACTACCGCTTGCACAAGCTATTCAAACTCATTGTCTGAATCAGTTCGGTTTCTTGAGTCTCAACTACAAGCTGAAAGACATCGATCAGCTGTGCTGCAACAAGAAGCGGAAGGACCGCGGAAGTCCCTGGAGCATTCAGATGCATACTTTCTAGTGCAACAGCAAGCGTTGGAGGATTTTAGCGCCAAACAGGACAAAGCTAATAAGCTTGCTAAGCTTATTGCCAGCATGGTGGATACCCAGGATAACATTTCTTAAGCTCTTCTGAAGTTGTTTCAATTATGCTCGTGTTTTGCTACCGCGTTTATTTGCACTGGTGGCCAATTTTGATGGCCAGTGTATGTAATATGCTGCTTTGTTCCCTATATTTGCACTGGTGGCGAACTTTGATGCCCAGTGGATGTAATATGTGTAATAGCGGTAATAGGCTAGCGTTTATTGCTTGCTTATTTATTTCCTTATTGTCTTGTTTAGTTGTTTGCTTGTAGTCACTGCAGTTCTTTTTCTGTGTTTTTATAGTGGCCACAATAGCCTATTTTTGGTAACTAGGCCAAAATAATCATGGCAACACATGGACTGTTGTAACCATGGGCCTCCTGCAGGCCGTATGTTCCATGGGCTTTCTTCCGGCCGTAGGATCCATTGGCCTTCTATACGGGCCATAGGATCCATTGGCCTTCTATACGGGCCTTCTACGGGCCTTAGGATTCATGGGCTTTCTACGGGCCGTAGGGTCCATGGGCCTTCTACGGGCCGTAGGGTCCATGGGCCTTCTACGGGCCGTGCGATCCACTGGCCTTCTATGGGCCGTATGATCCATGGGCCTCATACGGGCCGTAGGATCCATGGGCCTTCTACGGGGCGTATCGTCATTCCTCCAATCAAGGGTCATACTATTCATGGACCATAACGGGCCGTTAATAGGCCGTATTTGATAAGTCTATGAAAATAGACCAACGGTTTTTTTACATGAAAACGGCCCAATGTATTAACGGTCCACAAACGGGCCGACTGCAACGACGGGCTGAATTTGGCCCACAAGCAGAAAATGACAGTAATGGGCCGTATGTAACTGAATGCTGCAAATGAGCCCAAGAACCAATGGGCCCTGAGAAGGCCGAAAGATAACTTGGGTTGGAAACGGCCCAACGGAATAACGGGCCGTTAATGGGTATAAAGTGATACACTGTTCATTAGGGCCAGTTTTACAACGGGCCATTAATGGGCCAAGAGTTACAAAGGGCCTCATATGGGCCGAAAGAAGTCATGGGCCACACATGGACCGGAAGTTAAAATGGACTGGAATCATATTGGCCGGCCCAGATGACGCTACTAGGCCTAATTCGGAGAGGTCGTAACAGGCCCTGTGTTAGCGGGCTGTAAATGGGCTATATGCGAACAGGCCGTTAACAGGCTTTCCGTGGGCCGGGCCGCCACCTTTTGACCAAGTCAAACGGGCCGACCTTTTCACAGGAATGGGCCTTTGTTGGGCCGTGCCATGTGTCGATGTATCATAGGCGCCTTCGGTCCAATGAGTGGATGACATCTGTCCCAACGGTGAGCCGACACGTGTTTCCTCCAGCCAATGATGATCTTACACGTGGAAAATCCCCATTAGTCGAGGTTGTTAACGGGTTATCGGATCCAAAATCGGACCCGATAGCTGAATGGCGTTCCGTTACAGTGGATGCCACATGTCGGCACCCTTGACGAAAGCACTTCTGTGACGTGCGATTTATCATCACGGAAGTGGACACTTCCATCGTGATAATTTTGATAATTTTGGACACGTCCGCAACAAGTAGACCGACTCCTGCCTACATCTACTACTATTACTCCACACATCGACCGCTATCCAGCATGCATCTAGAGTATTAAGTTCATAAGAACAAATTAACGCTTTATGAAAGATGACATGATGTAGAGGGATAAACTCATGCAATATGATATAAACCCCATCTTTTTATCCTCGATGGCAACAATACAATACGTGCCTTGCTGCTCCTGTTGTCACTGGGAAAGGACACCGCAAGATTGAACCCAAAGCTAAGCACTTATCCCATGGCAAGAAAGATCAATCTAGTAGGCCAAACCAAACCGATAATTCGAAAAGACTTGCAAAGATAACTCAATCACACATAAAAGAATTCAGAGGAGATTCAAATATTTCTCATAGATAAACTTGATCATAAACCCACAATTCATCGGATCTCAACAAACACACCGCAAAAAGAGTTACATCGAATAGATCTCCACAAGAGAGGGGGAGAACATGGTATTGAGATCAAAAAAGAGAGAAGAAGCCATCTAGCTAATAACTATGGACCCGAAGGTCTGAGGTAAACTACTCACAACTCATCAGAAGAGCTATGGTGTTGCTGTAGAAGCCCTCCGTAGTGGATTCCCCTCTCCGGCAGAACGCCGGCGACGGCTCCAAGATGGGATCTCGCTGATACAGAAGGTTACGGTGGCGGAAATATTTCTTCGGTGGCTCCCTTGATGGTTTCGGGGTATATGGGTATATATTGGAGGAAGAAGTACGTCGGTGGACGCCCGAGGGGCCCACGAGACAGGGGGCGCGCCCTATAGGGGGGGCGCCCTCCACCCTCGTGGCTTCCTCGATTGCTTCTTGACTTGCACTCCAAGTCCTTTGGATCACGTTCGTTCCAAAAATCACGCTCCCAAAGGTTTCATTCCATTTGGACTCCGTTTGATATTCCTTTTCTTTGATATACTGAAATAGGCACAAAAAAATAGCAATACGGGCTGGGCCTCCGGTTAGTAGGTTAGTCCCAAAAATGATATAAAAGTGTAAAGTAAAGCCCATAAACATCCAAAACAGGTAATGTAATATCATGGAACAATCAAAAATTATAGATACGTTGGAGACGTATCAAGCATCCCCAAGCTTAATTCCTGCTTGTCCTCGAGTAGGTAAATGATAAAAACAGAATTTTTGATGTGGAATGCTACCTAGCATAATCCTCAATGTATTTCTCTTTATTGTGGCATGAATGTTCAGATCCAAATGATTCAAAATAAAAGTTCATATTGACATAAGAAATAGTAATACTTCAAGCATACTAATAAAAGTAATCATGTCTTCTCAAAATAACATGGCTAAAGTAAGTTCATCCCTACAAAATCATATAGTTAGGTTATGCTTCATTTTCATCACACAAAAATGTTCCCAAATTCTACACCCCCGATGACAAGCCAAGCAATTTTTTCATACTTAAATAATCTCAAACTTTTTCAACCTTCATGCAATACATGAGCCTGAGCCATGGATATAGCGCTATGGGTGGAATAGAATAATGATGGGGATTGTGTGGAGAAGACAAAAAAAGAGAAAGTCTCACATTGACGAGGATAATCAACGGGCTATGGAGATGCCCATCAATTGATGTCAACATGAGGTGTAGGGATTGCCATGCAACGGATGCACTAGAGCTATGAATGAAAGCTCAACAAAAGAAAATTAGTGGGTGTGCATCCAACTTGCTTGCTCACGAAGACCTAGGGCATTTGAGGAAGCCCATCGTAGGAATATACAAGCCAAGTTCTATAATGAAAAATTCCCACTAGTATATGAAAGTGACAACATATGAGACTTTCTATATGAAGAACATGGTGCTACTTTGAAGCACAAAATATGACACTCACTATATGAAGAGCATGGTGCTACTTTGAAGCACAAGTGTGGAAAAGAGATAGTAACATTGCCCCCTTTTTATTTTATTCCTTTTTTTCTTTTTTTCTTCTTTTCTTTTTTTTTCTTTGGCCTTTTTTTTCTTTTGGCCTTTCTTTTTTTTTCTTTGGGGACAATGCTCTAATGATGATCATCACACTTTTATTGATTACAACACATGAATTACAACTCGAAACTAGAACAAGATATGACTCTATATGAATGCCTCCGGTGGTGTACCGGGATGGTGCAATGAATCAAGAGCGACATGTATAAAAAATTATGCATGGTGTCTTTGCCACAAATACTATGTCAACTACATGATCATGCAATGGCAATATGACAAAAGTAGTGCGTGTCATAATAATAAACGGAACGGTGGAAAGTTGCATGGCAATATATCTTGGAATGGCTATGGAAATGCCATAAATAGGTAGGTATGGTGGCTGTTTTGAGGAAGATATAAGGAGGTTTATGTGTGATAGAATGTATCATATCACATTGTTTGGATGCACCGGCGAAGTTTGCACCAACTCTCAAGATGAGAAAGGGAAATGCACGGTACCGAAGAGGCTAGCAATGATGGAAAGGTAAAAGTGCGTATAATCCATGGACTCAACATTAGTCAAAAGAACTCATATACTTATTGCAAAAATTTAGAAGTCATCAAAAACCAGGCACTACGCGCATGCTCCTAGAGGGATAGATTGGTAGGAAAAGACCATCGCTCGTCCCCGACCGCAACTCATAAGGATGCACAATCCAAGGACACTTCATGTTTCAAATTTGTTACACAACTTTAACCATACGTGCATGCTACTGTAGGACCTTGAAGTATGTCTAGAGGGGGGGTGATTAGACTACTTGACCAATTAAAAGATTAACCTTTTCCCAATTTTAAAGTTTGGCAGACTTTAGCAATCTTTGGACAAGTCAAGCAATCATCACACAAATCAAGCAAGCATGCAAAGAGTATATAGGCAGCGGAACTTAAAACATGCAACTTGCAAGAAAGTAAAGGGAAGGGTTTGGAGGATTCAAACGCAGTTGGAGACACGGATGTTTTTGGCGTGGTTCCGACAGGTGGTGCTATCGTACATCCACGTTGATGGAGACTTCAACCCAAGAAGGGTCCACGAAGAAGCAACCTTGTCTATCCCACCATGGCCATCGCCCACGAAGGACTTGCCTCACTAGCGGTAGATCTTCACGAAGTAGGCAATCTCCTTGCCCTTACAAACTCCTTGGTTCAACTCCACAATCTTTGTCGGAGGCTCCCAAGTGACACCTAGCCAATCTAGGAGACACCACTCTCCAAGAAGTAACAAATGGTGCGTTGATGATGAACTCCTTGCTCTTGTGCTTCAAATGATAGTCTCCCCAACACTCAACTCTCTCTCATAGGATTTGGATCTGGTGGAAAGAAGATTTGAGTGGAAATCAACTTGGGGAAGGCTAGAGATCAAGATTCATATGGTAGGAATGGAATATCTTGGCCTCAACACATGAGTAGGTGGTTCTCGCTCAGAACTGGTAAGTTGAAAGTGTAGGTTTGTTCTGATGGCTCTCTCCACGAATGAAGAGGAGGTGGAGGGGTATATATAGCCTCCACACAAAATCTAACCGTTACACACAATTTACCAATCTTGGTGGGACCGAATCAACAAACTCGGTCAGACCGATTTAGTAAACCTAGTGACCATTAGGATTTTCGGTGGGACCGAAATGCAACTCGGTAGGACCGATATGGTTAGGGTTAGGGCATAACATAATCTGGTGAGACCGATTACACAAACTCGGTGGGACCGATTTTGGTAATTAGCTAACCAGAGAGTTGGTCAGGTAAACTCGGTGGGACCGATTTGCTCTTTTCGGTGAGACCGAAATGTTACAAAAGGGAAACAGAGAGTTTACATTGCAATCTCGGTGGGACCGATTGCTCACTTCGGTTAGACCGAAACATTACGAAGGGAAACAGAGAGATTACAATCCCATCTCGGTGAGACCGAGATCCCTATCGGTGAGACCGATTTGCCTAGGGTTTGTGGCAGTGGCTATGACATTTGAACTCGGTGGTGCCGGATAGAAAGAATCAGTGTGACCGATTTGGGCTTTAGGTTTAGGTCAAATGTGGATGTGAGAAAGTAGTTGAGGGTTTTGGAGCATATCACTAAGCACATGAAGCAAGAGGCTCATTAAGCAACACCTCATCCCTCCTTGATAGTATTGGCTTTTCCTATAGACTCAATGTGATCTTGGATCACTGAAATATAAAATGAAGAGGCTTGAGCTTTTGAGCTTGAGCCAATCCTTTGTCCTTGATACTTTGAGGGATCCACTTTCATCATCCATGCCATGCCATTCATTGAGCTTTCCTGAAATATATGTCTTGGAATAGCATTAGCTCAATGAGCTATATGTTGTTATGAATTACCAAAACCACCTAGGGATAGTTGCACTTTCAATCTCCCCCTTTTTGGTAATTGATTACAACATATAGATCAAAGCTTCAACATATGATAATAAGATTGAAAAAACATCGTCACTTTGAGAAGTATGTGATAAGCAAGAGCTCCCCCTAAATTTGTGCATAGTTTAAGATTTGCTTTGGACTGCAAATGCACAAGGAATTAGGCTCATGGTGTCACATCCCTAGTCTGGTATGACCTAGACTAGCTAGTCATTTGTGCATCATGTTTAAATTCCATTTAATTTTGAAATGAGGATTTGTGAAACCCTCAGAATCATCTCTGAAATGACCCAAATAAAAATTGTTCCAAAAAGGTCCAAGGAAATGTTCATGTTGCTCTCTGAAAATATTGGTCAGAGGTAAAATTCTAACAAATATTTTAGGAGCTCATGGATATTTAATTTTGGCCATTTGGATTAATCCGATAATTATTTGCCTTGGATATATATCGTTATATATATATATAAAATATGGTCAAAAAACTATGCCATTTATTAAGGAGCTCTGGATTACTATAGTTAGCTCCTGCAAAAATTGGCATAGGGTGATAAAATGATTTAGTATTTTAATTAAATCAAAACATATGTCAGAAAAATTAGAAAAGAAATAAAAAGGAGAAACTTACCTGCGGCCCAGCTCCTGTGCGGCCTGGCCGGCCCAGCAGCCAGCGCCGGCCCAGCCCACTGGCCCCCCTCCTCTGTCGTCTTCGTCCTCGACAGGGGGTGGGCGCGTGCCCGACGCGCGCGCGCTCCGCCGTGCCACGCCACCAGCCTCCCTGCCTGCCTGCCCTCTCCCCTCCTCGTCTGGATGCCCCGGAGACGCCACGCAGCCACCCCGACCTCTCTCGCACTCTCCCTCGCCCTCCTTCTCTCCCCCTGCTCTCTCCCTCGCACACCCGAGCGCCATCACCACCACCGCTCGCCGTTGCCGCGGCCACCGGCCTCCCCTCGCCTATCTGACACGCGCAGAAGCTCCGCCACGACTTCCTCGTCTCCTCCGTCAAGCCACAAGACGCCGGACGCCCTGTGGAGCCGCCGTCGCCGTCGTCTTCCACCTCGGGCTCCGACCACCACCGCCATCGATTCGCCGCACGCAGGACGTCCCCGAGCCCGTTTCGACGCCCGCTGCAACCGCGGTGAGCTCCGCCATCGTATCCCCCTCCTTGCTTGGTCACCCGCATGCCGTAGCCCTTTCCCCACCACGGCCGAAGCTTCCCGCCGCCGTCTATGCCGCCGTCATCGTCTCGGCTGCCTCCGCCCAAACCGAGCACCCCATCGTGCTCCCGGTGCCACGAGGGTGCCACCGAGCCCCTCAGGTGGCCTCCCCGTGCCCCGCAGCCCGATCCCGCTCGCGCCCGAACTCCGGCCGCCGCCCAAGTGGTCGCCGCCGTCGATTTAGGCCGTCTCCGGTGAAACGGAGGGCACCAGTGGATGCGCGCGAGCCCCAGCTTCCCGCGCGTGCCCTCCGCTGCTCGATTGGGCGCCGGAGTGGCAATCCCGCGCCCTCCGCCGCGTTTGCTGCCGCCGGCGGCTAAACGCCGGCGTGTTAGCCCTAGTTGACCAGGGGGTTTGACCTCCCCTGCCTCAATGACAAGTGGGGCCTGTCCCTGCTAATTCTAGTTTAGGATTAGTTTAAATTTAATTAACCTCTGTTATTTAACCATGACACTGACAGTGGGCCCCAGCGCCACTAACCTTTTTAATTAGGATTAAACTAACCCTGTTTAACCCCCTGTCACTGACATGTGGGCCCCACACATTAGGTTTGACCCCAGTCAGCCGCAGTTGACTGCTGACGTCATGCTGGCGCAATATATATTTTCTGGAATTAAAATAATTCAGGAAATTCCAGAAATTGATTTAAACTTCAAAAATTCATATCAATTCAACCGTAGCTCAGATTAAAATAATTTATATATGAAAAATTATCAGAAAAATGTATTCTATCCATCTGTACTAGTCTCATGCATGACAAACCAACTTATACATGCTGAATATGGGAAAACACATTATGGCATATATAAGAGCCTACTTTGGAAGTGCATTTGAGCTTTTGGGTTCAAATGGATTTCAAACCAAATGATTACTAGTTGCATTAGCTCACACAACATCACATCTTCATGCCATGTTCATGCATCATATTGTTGCATATGATTGTGTATTGATTGCCGGCACCGTTCCTTCTCGATAGGTCCTGCTCCGGAGCCGTTCCAGAGTACCTGTCTATGAAGCAGTGCCTCCCTTGTTGATTTACCAGGCAAGCAAACCCCCCTTGTTCATTCCGATACAATCCTACTCTCTCTCTCCTGCTCTCAGTTATTGCATTAGGACAACAACGATTCATCTGCTACTTTGTGCTGCGGTAGTTGAACCCATTCCTCTGCATGACCTGTCATTGCCATAGTAAATAGTTGAAACCCACTAGCATGTGTAGGAGTTGATTGAGCCATGTTGTGTTCCTACCATGCTATGCCTGCTATTGCTTAGAGTTGTGTCAGGTCTGGTTCATTGGGAATGAATTGGAGTGTTACGATATGTTCTGATGCTGAGAGTGAAGTGTGTGAACACGATTTGGTAAAGGTAGTGGTGAGAGGCCATGTAGGAGTACATGGTGGGTTGTCTCACTGGAACCGTCCTTAAGCACCGAGTTCTATGTATGTTGTCCAATGACTCGATACTACCACACATTGGGCTTCGGGCGCTCCAAGCCCTCTCGACTTATTAACCGACTTGATCTCTGTCCAGGAGTCGCAACTAGTTTCTGGTGTTTGTAGGTAGTGCTATTTTTCTACCAAGTGGCACCCGGCAGGGTGGGCTTAGGACAGACTAGGCACACGTGGCCTGGTGTACCGAGTGGCACCCGGATGGTGGGCTCGGGAACCCTGCACACATCATTTGGGGCCATGAGCGACACCCCCGCCGGATCTCCTTGCGGATGGAACCTGAATAGGCGATAAACCTGGGTTAGAGTCTTGTGTGGTTAGTCAGGTCGTGGCCGACACCCTCGCCAGGCTTCCGCTTGAAGGTTGCCGAGATACATAACGTGTACATGGCGGTAAGTGGCGAGAGCGTGTGTGAGGAAGTACACCCCTGCAGGGTTAACATAATCTATTCGAATAGCCGGGTCCGCGGTTATGGACTTCTTGGATGCTTACATGGTACATAGACAACTTGAAGTGGATACTATAAAATGCTCAAGACAAGTGTGAGTGCTATGGATGGCCTTCTCGTAGGGAGACGGGGATGAATCCATAGTAGTGTATTGTGTGGTGATTAGTGGACTCGTGTACGTTGTCTCACCTCAAGAGTTTCTTGTAGCCGTATAACAGGATAGCCACAGAGTCAAAGCTGGCTTGCTGCAACTAAACTCCACATCACTCTCTTGATACAAATGCATGTATGATAGGATCTGATGTAAGTCTTGCTGAGTACCTTTGTACTCATGTTGCTTTATTTATGTTTTTGCAGCGGAGACTTCGGTCTTACTAGTGTTCTCATGGACTTCGACTAGTAGCTAGTACCTCAGCTACGATCTTCATCGGATGTTGTAGATAGTCAAGCTTTCAGCCCTTTTCATTTATAGATGTCTGTACTCAGACATGTATTGCTTCCGTTTGTTGCTTGATTGCTCTGAATGTTGGGTCATGTGACCCCTGTTTGTAATAATGCTATGATGGCTCTTCTGAGCCTCTATCTATATGAGTTGTTGAGTTATGCTGTGATGCCATGTTGTACAACACATACTTGCATGTTATGCGTATGTGTAATGTGTATTGCTATGTGTGGGATCTGACTATCTAGTTGTTTATCCTTAGTAGTCTCTCTTACCGGGAAATGTCTCCTAGTGCTTCTACTGAGCCCTGGTAGCTTGCTACTGCTCCGGAACACTTAGGATGGCCGGCATGTGTCCTTCTTCGATCCTGTGTCTGTCCCTTCGGGGAAATGTCACGCGATGAATACCGGAGTCCTGTTAGCCCGCTACAGCCCGGTTCACCGGAGTCCTGTTAGCCCAGTGCTGCAGCCTGGATTCACTCGCTGATGACCAACACGTTCGATGCTGGGTCATGGATGCCTGTCCCTGTAAGTTTGTGCCACTTTGGGTTTACGACTAGCCATGTCAGCCCGGACTCCTTATCATATGGATGCTAGCGACACTATCATATACGTGTGCCAAAAGGCGCAAACGGTCCCGGACAAAGGTAAGGCGACACCCGTGGGGATACCGTGCGTGAGGCCGCAAAGTGATATGAGGTGTTACATGCTAGATCGATGTGGCATTGAGTCGGGGTCCTGACAGCCTTGGTATCAGAGCCTGACTGCCTGTACGATTACCAAGCCAAACTGGTCGAAGTTGAGTCTAGAAATTCTTTAGTTATATAAGGGAATTGATTGTGGGAAGGAACGTAAGGCTCTTTTTACTCCTTATACCTCATGGCCTTCTGATCTGAGTCATCCTATCTTTCCTACGGGGTTAAGGAACTAGGCTTTCTCTTCCGTCTATCAGGATCACGTGTTACTACTCCGTAGTCCCATAGGGTTGGTTGATCAGAGTCATACCCCAGTTTTGAGTATTTCCGGTGTAGTCTGTTTAGTATGATCTCAGAACCTTGAGTAATGCTGATGAGTATGTTACCACCCCATTTTTAGTAGGATGTCTCATTCTGAGCATTTTACTGCCGTTATGCTACCGGAATTTTCCCTAGGAGTTCGAGAGATACTAATTCCTTGTCCTACATTCTACAGTCTATAGTTGATGCTGACTCCGTCCCTGGTTTCGTTTCTCAGGATGTCATCAAGTTCTATTATTCGTAGCCAGAACCATGGAGATGGTAGGGATGAGGATCCTCCCGACCCGCCTTCGTTGACAGAGTTCATGTTAGAAATGGAGAGGAACAAGCGTGAGTCTAACCGTCTGTTGGCACGTATCAAGGAGAACACCGCACATCAGTCCAATAAGTCTGCGACCATTCATGACTTCATTCGCTTGCACCCACCTACCTTTCATCATTCCATCGAGCCACTCGATGCAGATGACTGGCTCCGTAGCATCACTCATAAGCTGCATTCCGCGAACGTAGCTGAAGATGACAAGGTCACCTATGCCACATACCACCTGGAAGGTCCTGCTAGTTTTTGGTGGCAGAACTATGAGGCTATGCTTCCAGCTGGCCAGAATCCTACCTGGAGAGATTTCACTGAGGCTTTTCGCGAGCATCACATTCCTGAAGCCCTCATCGATCGCAAGAGAGAAGAGTTCTATAGTCTCACCCAGAGTTAGATGGCTGTTGATGCTTATAGTAGAGAGTTTGAGAACCTCGCCCGCTATGCCACAGAAGAAGTGTCCACGGACGCCAAGAAGCAAGCTAGGTTCCGGAAGGGTCTCAACCCCAAGTTGCATTGTGATCTCCACCTGCATCATTGTGATACATTCCAAGCTCTTGTAAACAAGGCCATCAATGCAGAGACAGCTCAGCTCACCTACGAGGAGTCTCGTAAGCACGCCCGTGATTTGGGATCTTCCTCTGGCTCTAGTTCCCAGAAGCGCCGGATTTGGGTTCCAAACTCCGCTCTTCCTTCCGGATATGCACCGAGACCATCTTATGTGGTGCCTTCCCCAGCTCAGTCATATGTTTCACCCAGGCCTACTGGTAGACCGCTTGTCAGTGCGGGTCCACGTCCAACCTCAGGGACTTGCTTCACATGCAGGAAGCCAGGACACTATGCACGTGACTGCTCTCAGACTAGTTATGCTCCACCCCGAGCCCAAGAGGACTGTTGGCTGTGTTAAGCCATCGAGCAAGACGATCAGTGCCAAGTCAGCTCCCACCAAACGTGGACGTGTGCATCACGTCTCAGCTAAAGACGCTCATGATGATCCGGATGTCGTTCTTGGTACACTCCTTGTCAATTGTCACCCAGCATCAGTTCTATTCGATACTGTAGCATCTCACTCCTTCATTTCTGAAGGCTATGCTCGTTTGCACGACATGTCATTTTGTGATATGCCAACTCCGCTTGAAATCCAAACCCCAGGGTCTAGATGGCAGACCACCAGAATCAGCTATGGTAATGAAATCCTTGTTGATAGACTTGTATTCCTGGCATCACTTGTAGCCCTCAAGTCCTCAGATATTAACATCATCTTGGGTATGGACTGGATGACAGCTCATCATGCCAAGATTGATTGTTACACCAGATCTGTTCAGCTTACACACCCATCTGGCAAGATAGTCACTGTCTCCACTAGAGTTGCAAAGCGTCAGCTCTATTCTCTTAATGCCAGCCCTCTTCCAGACCTTGAAGATATCCCGGTAGTCCGTGACTTTCCGGATGTCTTTCCAGAGGAACTGCCAGGTGTTCCACCTGACAGAGATGTAGAGTTCGTCATAGATCTTATTCCAGGAACTGCTCCAATCTCCAGAAGACCTTACAAGATGGCACCCTTAGAACTAGCCGAGCTTAAGAAACAACTTGATGAGTCCTTGCAAAAGGGTTTCATCCGTCCTAGTTCTTCTCCTTGGGCTTGCCCCATCCTCTTCGTCAAGAAGAAGGATGGTACGGACCGGATGGTTGTAGATTATCGTCCCGTTAATTTGGTCACGATAAAGAACAAGTATCCGCTCCCCAGGATCAACGACCTGTATGATCAGCTCGCTGGATACTCAGTCTTCTCCAAGATGGATTTGAGGTTAGGATACCACCAAATCAAGATCAGAAACGGGGACATTCCCAAGACAGCCTTTGTCACTCGTTATGGTCAGTACGAGTACACCGTCATGTCCTTTGGTCTAACCAATGCTCCAGCTACTTTCTCCCGCTTGATGAACTCGATCTTCATGGAGTACTTAGATAAGTTCGTCGTGGTTTACCTCAATGATATTCTTATTTACTCGAAGAACGAGGAAGAGCATGCCGAACATCTTAGACTTGTTTTAGAAAAACTCAGAGAGCACCGCCTTTATGCCAAGTTCTCCAAGTGTGAATTTTGGTTGCCAGAAGTGACCTACCTAGGCCACGTAATCTCTGGTAAGGGCATTGCTGTCAACCCCGAGAGAGTTAAGGCCGTTCTCGATTGGACTCCACCTGAAACCGTTAAACAAGTTAGGAGCTTCCTTGGTCTAGCCAGCTATTGTCGCCGCTTTGTGGAAAATTTCTCCAAAGTAGCCAAACCCCTCACAGAACTTCTCAAGAAAGATAAAAAGTTTGAGTGGTCCCCACAGTGTGAGTACAGTTTTCAGGAACTGAAAAGACGCCTGACTTCTGCTCCCATACTTGTGCCACCGGATTTCACAAAGGACTTTGTTATCTATTGTGACGCCTCACGACAGGGACTAGGTTGCATTCTTATGCAGGATCGTCATGTGATTGCCTATGCATCTCGACAGTTGCATCCACATGAGGA
Organism: Triticum aestivum; assembly: GCF_018294505.1. Taxonomy (NCBI): domain Eukaryota; kingdom Viridiplantae; phylum Streptophyta; class Magnoliopsida; order Poales; family Poaceae; genus Triticum; species Triticum aestivum. Next base: position 167,493,905 of record NC_057813.1, read on the forward strand.
TAACTATCCTACACATGATCTAGAGCTTGCAGCCGTAGTATATGCACTCAAGACCTGGCGACATTACCTTCTTGGTAAACATTGCGAGATCTACACCGATCACCAGAGTCTCAAGTATATCTTCACCCAACCGGATCTGAACCTTAGGCAAAGACGTTGGTTGGAGTTAATCACAGATTATGATCTAGGGATTACCTACACCCCAGGCAAAGCCAATGTCATGGCTGATGCTCTAAGCCGTAAATCCTATTGCAACAATCTCATGTTGCAGCAAGGCCAACCACTTCTCCATGAGGAATTCTGTAAGCTTAATCTTCACATTGCTCCTCACGGATTCCTTTCTACCTTGGTGGCGAAACCTGATCTTGAAGATCGGATTGTCGCTGCTCAAAAGCAAGACACAGGAATTTCTCGGATCAAGAGAAACATTAAGAAGGGAGTTGGTGGATGTTTCTCTATGGATGATCGTGGTGTTGTTTTCTTTGAGAATCGCTTGGTGGTTCCCAAGAATCAACATCTGCGACAATTGATTCTTAAGGAGGCGCATGAATCTCCTCTCACGATTCATCTCGGTAGCACTAAGATGTATCAGGACCTACGCCAGAGGTTCTGGTGGACTAGGATGAAGAGAGAAATTGCCGACTTCGTTGCTAATTGTGACGTATGTCGTCGTGTTAAGGCAGAGCATCAAAGGCCTGCTGGCACCCTTCAGCCTTTAGCTATTCCTGAATGGAAATGGGATAAAGTTGGTATGGACTTCATCACCGGCTTTCCCAGGACCAAGAGAGGGAATAACGCTATCTTCGTAGTCATTGATCGTCTTTCCAAAGTGGCTCACTTCCTTCCTGTTCGAGAGAGTATCACTGCTAGTCAGCTTGCTGACTTATACATTTCTCGAATAGTGTCACTTCATGGTGTTCCACTAGAGATCAATTCAGACCGTGGCAGTCTTTTCACTTCTCATTTCTGGGAGAGTTTCCAAACCGCCATGGGAACCCATCTTTCCTTCAGTACCGCTTTCCACCCTCAGTCGAGTGGTCAGGTGGAACGGGTCAACCAAATTCTCGAAGACATGCTTAGAGCTTGCGTTATCTCATTCGGTATGGATTAGGAGAAATGTCTTCCTTTTGCCGAGTTTGCTTATAACAATAGCTATCAATCCAGCCTCAAGAAAGCTCCTTTTGAGGTTCTCTATGGACGAAGATGTCGAACACCTTTGAACTGGTCAGAAACCGGTGAAAGACAATTCTTTGGACCGGACATGATCCAGGAGGCAGAAGAGCAAGTTCGCATCATTCGTGAGAATTTGAAAACAGCCCAGTCTCGTCAAAAGAGCCAGTACGATCGTCATCATAAGGATATGACTTATGAAATTGGCGACCAAGCTTACCTTCGGGTTACTCCTTTGAAGGGTACCCATCGCTTCGGTATCAAGGGCAAGTTGGCTCCTCGTTACATTGGTCCTTTTCGCATTCTCGCTAAACGAGGAGAGGTTGCCTACCAGTTGGAACTACCCCCACATCTTTCTCGAGTTCATGATGTCTTCCACGTCTCTCAACTCAGGTGTTGCTTCTCGGATCCCATCCGTGGAGTGGACCACGAAACGCTTGATCTCCAAGATAACCTGACATACCGAGAGTACCCGGTTCGCATTCTTGATCAAGCAGAGCGTGTTACCCGACGTCAGAACATCAAGTTTCTCAAAGTTCAGTGGTCTCATCATTCCGAGAGAGAAGCTACTTGGGAGCGAGAAGATCGTCTTCGACTGGAGTACCCCGCTTTCTTTCCGTCAACCCCTGAATCTCGGGACGAGATTCTTTCAAGTGGGGGCGAGTTGTCACATCCCTAGTCTGGTATGACCTAGACTAGCTAGTCATTTGTGCATCATGTTTAAATTCCATTTAATTTTGAAATGAGGATTTGTGAAACCCTCAGAATCATCTCTGAAATGACCCAAATAAAAATTGTTCCAAAAAGGTCCAAGGAAATGTTCATGTTGCTCTCTGAAAATATTGGTCAGAGGTAAAATTCTAACAAATATTTTAGGAGCTCATGGATATTTAATTTTGGCCATTTGGATTAATCCGATAATTATTTGCCTTGGATATATATTGTTATATATATAAAATATGGTCCAAAAACTATGCCATTTATTAAGGAGCTCTGGATTACTATAGTTAGCTCCTGCAAAAATTGGCATAGGGTGATAAAATGATTTAGTATTTTAATTAAATCAAAACATCTGTCAGAAAAATTAGAAAAGAAATAAAAAGGAGAAACTTACCTGCGGCCCAACTCCTGTGCGGCCTGGCCGGCCCAGCAGCCAGCGCCGGCCCAGCCCACTGGCCCCCCTCCTCTGTCGTCTTCGTCCTCGACAGGGGGTGGGCGCGTGCCCGACGCGCGCGCGCTCCGCCGCGCCACGCCACCAGCCTCCCTGCCTGCCTGCCCTCTTCCCTCCTCGTCTGGATGCCCCGGAGACGCCACGCAGCCACCCCGACCTCTCTTGCACTCTCCCTCGCCCTCCTTCTCTCCCCCTACTCTCTCCCTCGCACACCCGAGCGCCATCACCGCCGCCGCTCGCCGTTGCCGCGGCCACCGGCCTCCCCTCGCCTATCCGACACGCGCAGAAGCTCCGCCACGACTTCCTCGTCTCCTCCGTCAAGCCACAAGACGCCGGACGCCCTGTGGAGCCGCCGTCGCCGTCGTCTTCCACCTCGGACTCCGACCACCACCGCCGTCGATTCGCCGCACGCAGGACGTCCCCGAGCCCGTTTCGACGCCCGCTGCAACCGCGGTGAGCTCCGCCACCGTTTCCCCCTCCCCGCTTGGTCACCCGCACGCCGTAGCCCTTTCCCCACCACGACCGAAGCTTCCCGCCGCCGTCCATGCCGCCGTCGTCGTCTCGGCCGCCTCCGCCCAAACCGAGCACCCCATCGTGCTCCCGGTGCCACGAGGGTGCCACCGAGCCCCTCAGGTGGCCTCCCCGTGCCCCGCAGCCTGATCCCGCTCGCGCCCGAACTCCGGCCGCCGCCCAAGTGGTCACCGCCGTCGATTTAGGCCGTCTCCGGTGAAACGGAGGGCACCAGTGGATGCGCGCGAGCCCCAGCTTCCCGCGCGTGCCCTCCGCTGCTCGATTGGGCGCCGGAGTGGCAATCCCGCGCCCTCCGCCGCGTTTGCTGCCGGCGGCGGCTAAACGCCGGCGTGTTTGCCCCAGTTGACTAGGGGGTTTGACCTCCCCTGGCTCAATTACAAGTGGGGCCCGTCCCTGCTAATTCTAGTTCAGGATTAGTTTCAATTTAATTAACCTCTGTTATTTAACCATGACACTGACAGTGGGCCCCAGCGCCACTAACCTTTTTAATTAGGATTAAACTAACCCTATTTAACCCCCTGTCACTGACATGTGGGCCCCACACGTCAGGTTTGACCCCAGTCAGCCGCCGTTGACTGCTGACATCGTGCTGACGTCATGCTGGCGCAATATATCTTTTCTGGAATTAAAATAATTCAGGAAATTCCAGAAATTGATTTAAACTTCAAAAATTCATATCAATTCAACCGTAGCTCAGATTAAAATAATTTATATATGAAAAATTATCAGAAAAATGTATTCTATCCATCTGTACTAGTCTCATGCATGACAAACCAACTTATACATGCTGAATATGGGAAAACACATTATGGCATATATAAGAGCCTACTTTGGAAGTGCATTTGAGCTTTTGGGTTCAAATGGATTTCAAACCAAATGATTACTAGTTGCATTAGCTCACACAACATCAAATCTTCATGCCATGTTCATGCATCATATTGTTGCATATGATTGTGTATTGATTGCCGGCACCGTTCCTTCTCGATAGGTCCTGCTCCGGAGCCGTTCCAGAGTACCTGTCTATGAAGCAGTGCCTCCCTTGTTGATTTACCAGGCAAGCAAACCCCCCTTGTTCATTCCGATACAATCCTACTCTCTCTCTCCTGCTCTCAGTTATTGCATTAGGACAACAACGATTCATCTGCTACTTTGTGCTGCGGTAGTTGAACCCATTCCTCTGCATGACCTGTCATTACCACAGTAAATAGTTGAAACCCACTAGCATGTGTAGGAGTTGATTGAGCCATGTTGTGTTCCTACCATGCTATGCCTGCTATTGCTTAGAGTTGTGTCAGGTCTGGTTCATTGGGAATGAATTGGAGTGTTACGATATGTTCTGATGCTGAGAGTGAAGTGTGTGAACACGATTTGGTAAAGGTAGTGGTGAGAGGCCATGTAGGAGTACATGGTGGGTTGTCTCACTGGAACCGTCCTTAAGCACCGAGTTCTATGTATGTTGTCCAATGACTCGATACTACCACACATTGGGCTCCGGGCGCTCCAAGCCCTCTCGACTTATTAACCGACTTGATCTCTGTCCAGGAGTCGCAACTAGTTTCTGGTGTTTGTAGGTAGTGCTATTTTTCTACCAAGTGGCACCCGGCAGGGTGGGCTTGGGACAGACTAGGCACACGTGGCCTGGTGTACCGAGTGGCACCCGGATGGTGGGCTCGGGAACCCTGCTCACATCGTTTGGGGCCGTGAGCGACACCCCGGCCGGATCTCCTTGCGGATGGAACCCGAATAGGCGATAAACCTGGGCTAGAGTCTTGTGTGGTTAGTCAGGTCGTGGCCGACACCCTCGCCAGGCTTCCGCTTGAAGGTTGCCGAGATACATAACGTGTACATGGCGGTAAGTGGCGAGAGCGTGTGTGAAGAAGTACACCCCTGCAGGGTTAACATGATCTATTCGAATAGCCGGGTCCGCGGTTATGGACTTCTTAGATGCTTACATGGTACATAGACAACTTGAAGTGGATACTATAAAATGCTCAAGACAAGTGTGAGTGCTATGGATGGCCTTCTCGTAGGGAGACGGGGATGAATCCATAGTAGTGTATTGTGTGGTGATTAGTGGACTCGTGTACGTTGTCTCACCTCAAGAGTTCTGGTAGTCGTAGAACAGGATAGCCACAGAGTCAAAGCTGGCTTGCTGCAACTAAACCCCACATTACCCTCTTGATACAAATGCATGTATGATAGGATCTGATGTAAGTCTTGCTGAGTACCTTTGTACTCATGTTGCTTTATTTATGTTTTTGCAGCGGAGACTTCGGTCTTACTAGTGTTCTCATGGACTTCGACAAGTAGCTTGTACCTCAGCTACGATCTTGATCGGACATTGTAGATAGTCAGGCTTTCAGCCTTTTTCATTTATAGATGTCTGTACTCAGACATGTAATGCTTCCGTTTGTTGCTTGATTGCTCTGAATGTTGGGTCATGTGACCCCTGTTTGTAATAATGCTATGATGGCTCTTCTGAGCCTTATCTATATGAGTTGTTGAGTTATGCTGTGATGCCATGTTGTACAGCACATACTTGCATGTTATGCGTACGTGTAATGTGTATTGCTATGTGTGGGATCTGACTATCTAGTTGTTTATCCTTAGTAGTCTCTCTTACCGGGAAATGTCTCCTAGTGTTTCCTACTGAGCCCTGGTAGCTTGCTACTGCTCCGGAACACTTAGGCTGGCCGGCATGTGTCCTTCTTCGTTCCTGTGTCTGTCCCTTCGGGGAAATGTCACGCGATGAATACCGGAGTCCTGTTAGCCCGCTACAGCCCGGTTCACCGGAGTCCTGTTAGCCCAGTGCTGCAGCCTGGATTCACTCGCTGATGACCGACACGTTCGATGCTGGGTCATGGATGCCTGTCCCTGTAAGTTTGTGCCACTTTGGGTTTACGACTAGCCATGTCAGCCCGGACTCCTTATCATATGGATGCTAGCGACACTGTCATATACGTGTGCCAAAAGGCGCAAACGGTCCCGGACAAAGGTAAGGCGACACCCGTGGGGATATCGTGCGTGAGGCCGCAAAGTGATATGAGGTGTTACATGCTAGATCGATGTGGCATTGAGTCGGGGTCCTGACACATGGGTTACTCTTCCATGTCACATACATCTTGGTGGAGCGCTCAACATAACAAAGATTAAATACATGCACTCATCACCAAGCAAAGTGAATGATCATATAAGGATAGGTAAGATAATATCATCAAACATGCATAAGTGTAGCTTATGATCAAACACATGATCATCAATGTCTCACAGGTAATTGCATTGTATCTCAAGCAATCAAAAGCAAACAAGTTCAACCAAGAAGACAAGAGAGAACAAAAAACAGCAAATCTCTGTCTCGAAGCCTATGATCTATACATTTTTCTCCCCCTTTGGCAACAAGTTACCAAAAAGTTCATAGAAAATGCATAGTGCTAGATCGTCTCTCAGGCTTGGCCTTACGTTGGTGGTGTAGAGATGGCTCCTTGGATGAAGAGTTCAGTTGATGTAGAGGGAGCTGGAGGGGTTGGTGCTGGAGCTGGTTGCACTGGAGCTGTAGGAGCTATAGCTGGTGTAGATGATGTGGCTCTAGTGTCTGTCACAGGCACTACAGCTGACCTCTGAGCTCTAGGCACTCTGGCAAATGCATCTGTAGTGGTCCTGCCCTTCCTCTCCTGCATGTCATCCTGCAGCTGCTCCACAACTGACTGAATCTCAATTACTTTGACATCAAGATCATAGAATTTTTGTTCCATGATTCTTTCCAGGCTCTCCTGGTTTTGAGTTAGGGTGGCCAACCCCTTCTCAATCCTCAGTGTTGATGCTATCAAGTAACCAAGCTGCTCTTGTTTGTTCTTCAAGAAATACTCAGATGCCTCTGCTTGAGTTGGCATCTTGGCAGCCTTCTCTTTCCTTGCTTTTTCCTTCTTCTCTTGAGCTTGCACTGATGATGGTTCATTATCATTCATGACAACTTGATTGTCCTCAAAGTCTGGACAGAGAGCAAAATGTTCTTTATCCAACTGATATTTTCCTGTGCCCATCTTTGAGTTAATCAACTCCTAAATCTGTGGGGCATATCCACAACTTCTCTTCTGATCTGCTGCAGTCCTCTTAATGGTTTCAACCATAAGGCTCATGACCTTGAATTTCTGGGGCCCTTCAAAAATGTGAAGCAAGTTAATTGCATGCCCTCTTATCATGTTGTGGTCACCTGATTTGGGCAAAAGAGTGTGCCTTAAGATCCAGTTGATCATAGGCAGCCCTGACAGAAGAAAATGGACTGACCCAAACGAGAAAATCTCAAGGGCTTTGTCTGGGATCTCTTTGTACATATGTGACATAGTATTGTGTCCCATCTTCTTCTTGGCATATACATCCAAGTCATCTTCACTCTCCTTTGGGGCTTTGATCAGACTTGCCCATTCCTCTATGGTTGACTGGTATCTTGTTCCTTCAGACATCCAAACTATCCTGCCATCTGGATAGAAATGTGTTGTGGAGTAGAATTGCATAATGAGTTCATCATTCCAGTTGGTGAGCTTCCGCCCAACAAAATCTGCAACTCCACAAGCAATGAAACTGTCTTGCACTCCAGGATAGTGTTCTTCATTTTCCTTCATGTAGGTCCAGTCGACCCACCTCATATCACACACTATGGGCTTCTTGTCCAACAAGATTGTCTCATAGAAGTCCTGCTGCTCCTTGGTGTGGAACCTGCAATCTACAGCAGTCCTTCACCTGGTGGCATATGGACCAGACAGTCTCCATAGCCTCAACCCTGAGTCTTTCCTGATATTCATGTTCTCAGCCACAGGATGAGCATCATTGTGGTCTGGAATCTTGGGTTTGAGCTTCCTTAAGATCTTCCCTTCTTCATCTTCCTCAGCAGCAATATCAGGCATTGGAGCCTTGTTCTTCTCAGCTGCTGGTATACTCCTGGTACTTCTCTTTGGTGCAATCTTGGGCTTGGGGCAGCTTTGGGTGCTTCTTTGGGCTTTGATGTTGCAGCCCCTGACTTTATAGCATCACCCATAAGCTTCTGTGCCTTTGGTGCTGGTTCAGCAACCTCTTCTTCCTCTTCCATCATGGAAGGTTGACCAACAACTCTGGACATGGTCTTCTTGACCCTTTCCTTCCTTTTCTTTCCTTCTGCAGCTGGCTCTTCAGGCTTTTCAGGTACTTGAGTTGATGCTCTGGCTTTAGACATTGGCTGTCTTCCTGCTGGCCTTTTGATCTTCATGCCTGGCTTTACTTCAGTTGAACTAAGCACCTTCTTGAGCACTACCTTCTTGGAAGTAGCCTCATCTTCTGCTGCCACATAGTCCTCATCCTCTGAGTCTGAGGTTCTCTTCCTTCTTGCTCTTGTGGCTGCTTTGGGCAAATTGCTTGGAGTGCTTCTGCTGCCTTCATATGAAGTACTTGAGGGACTAGTGCCCTCACTCATGTGAATCTGCTCTGCTGCTTTGTTCTGACTATCACTTTGGTCTGACATGCTGCAAATCACTGACTGCTGACCCTATGAATAGTTATAGATGAGATAGAGTGGATGAGCATCACAAAATGCAGAGATTTTTGCAAAAGAATGATTCAAAAACTTAGTTTTAGTTTCCACACAAAGCATTTCGGATCTATCGATTTTCAAACTCGGTGATATCGAAGCAGTTTTGGAACCTAAACTAGTGAACTCGGTCAGACCGAGTCACAGTTTAGTGGCACCGAGCCTGCTAGGGTTTCACAAAGTTCTAAAATCGATCACACCGATTTGTAATTCTCGGTCAGACCGAGACTTACTAGTGCAATGGCGTTAGCCAAATCGGTGGGACCGAGTTTTTCAACTCGGTGGGTCCGAGATGGTTTCGGCGGAAACCTAACCCTAAATTTTCGAATCACATCTATTCTAAGGATTACATTGACTGGATGGGAGTGTCTCAATCGTAGCAAGATGCAATACGGACACAATGTGCTGAGAATCAGACGAGGAAAGCACTGTGATCGAGTTCATACCCTAGTTCGGTGGTGACCTCGCTATGGCGGCAACGGCGGAGAAGAAATCCGTTGACGGCGGTGGAGACCAACGACAGGAGGCGGCTAGCGACAAAGTCGACAATCCGTAGACCTAGTAGGCAGAGCGAGCTACGCGCGGGCGAGGAGTTTCGGAGAAGGTTTTCCAAAATTTTCCCATGAGTATATATAGCCCGACACTGTCGGTGTGACCGAGTTGAACAACTCGGTGGCACCGAGATGCATAACTGTTAAAAGTTATAGCAACTTGGTGTGACCAAAAAGTTCATATCGGTTGCACCGAGATTGAAAACCTAGATCGACTTAGTAATCTCGGTATGACCGAAATGGAGGAATCGGTCAGACCGAAAATCACAAAGAAGTTTTGGAAGTTTAAGTCTATGACAAATCAGGGACTCTGAGTGCTCCTCACACAGAGTGGTTCGAATCTGACTTGATCAAATTTTGTGATGTAGCATGAATAGAGTTTGAGACAAGAAAATCATAGATAGATAGAGAAGGTTCTTAGGCATTCTTGTCCATCCACTTGGCCAAAGAAAAGGAAACCAATCAATCAAAACAACAAGTGGATGTCCTTGAATGAGTAAAATATGCAACCAGCATGCTCACACAATAAAGTGACAAATGAAATATGTGGCAAAGCATGCACAACCAATTCTAGCATCTATCAAACAATTGGCGATGAGTAGGTCATCTATATATGAGTATATTGACTTAGGAGTCAAATGAGAACATTTGATCATAGGTCATACTCATCGTTTAAGCTCAAGTGGGGTTACGACTTTTACATAATGCATTGATGTGTTCACACCATTAGAGTTGCTTTGACTCAATTCTTAGAGTTAAGCTCCCTCTATATGTGAGATCCCCCCTTGGAGGGATGAACTAACCTTGGGTTTTGTCGATGATGACTTCATGTAGGTGTTGAAGATGTGAGTGCTCAATGTTGATGTAGATCATTTGGAGCAATCTTTTGGAGTGAGTTGCACTTTCAACATACCTACATGGGTTAGTCCCACAAGGAATAAAACAAGAATATCCATAGACATAGAGTGATGCACACACAAGATGATGTCCATGAAATCATTTGGTTACCTTGTCCCTTGCCTTACCAACATGAGTGAGGGAGTCCCGGATTAGGGGGTGTCCGGATAGCCGGACTACCATCATCGGCCGAACTATCATCGGCCGGACTATCATCATCGACCGGACTCCAAGACTATGAAGATACAAGATTGAAGACTTCGTCCCGTGTCCGGATGGGACTTTCCTTGGCGTGGAAGGCAAGCTTGGCGATACGGATACGTAGATCTTCTACCATTGTAACCGACTCTATGTAACCCTAGCCCTCTCCGGTGTCTATATAAACCGGATGGCTCTAGTCCGTAGGACACAACAACAACCATTACAATCATACCATAGGCTAGCTTCTAGGGTTTAGCCTCCTTGATCTCGTGGTAGATCCACTCTTGTAAACATCCACAATATCAATATCAATCAAGCAGGATGTAGGGTTTTACCTCCATCAAGAGGGCCCGAACCTGGGTAAAACATCGTGTCCCTTGTCTCCTATTACCATCCACCTAGACGCACAGTTCGGGACCCCCTACCCGAGATCCGCCGGTTTTGACACCGACATTGGTGCTTTCATTGAGAGTTCCTCTGTGCCGTCACCGATAGGAAGGATGCCTCCTCCCGTCTTCAAGGACGGTATTTTCGCCAAAGGAGCCTTGGCCGCCGGCCAAACTATCCGGCTTGGTGGTTTTCTTATGACCACCTGTCCGGCCACCGCTTCGACAATGACCTCTCAAGTCATCAAAAGCAATCTTCACGTCAGCTCGGAATTCGCCGAGCGGCTGGATCCAATAGAGCTCTCGTCCGTAAACGAGCTCTTGGATTGCATCGCCGCCCTGGGAGTCGCTACAGACTACAATCAGATTGGGCTTAAAACTGATCTGAGAGAGATTAACTCTCCCCAGGTCACCCACCACGTTGCAGTGGTAGAGGAACAATGCGGCGACTCTTCTCCTGCATTGAAAACTAGTCATGTCCGGGCTCCCGAACTCCCCATGCCGGATTTCCGCGGAGGGACAGACTTCGATCAAGCACTGAACTTAGAGTCAGGCATCGGACCAGACTCGTTGGACAATGTCCAGCAATCCAAGCTTCCAAATTTGGAAACTTCTCGGCCTTCGAGCCTTAAGATGGGTAGGGTTCCGGACTTAATTCCACCCACCCGCCCAGACATATGCGATCTATCTCTAATCCGGCAAGAGCCCGCTGAGACAGTACATCACTACTGGGCCAGATTCCTCCTGGTTATGGACAGGATAAAGGACTGCCGATAGGAAAACGCAATCTCAATTTTTTGCAATAATTGCACGGACGAGGGAATCTTGAACGCCGTCAGCCGTCGTGAAATTACACGCTTCGCCGACCTGGCGTCCATAGTACAAAAGTACTGTGCGATGGAGAGTTTCCGAACAACCGAAAATAAGTTTTGGGACAATCCGGCCCCAAATACAACCCTAGTCCGCCACAAAAGGGTGCATTACACTCAGGCACCAGATACAAAAACCAAAAAGCAAAAACCCCATAAAGGGCACAGAACCGTACTGGAGGGATGGCTTAGCGGACCCTGTAAAATTCACAGTACAGAAGGCGCCGTCCCAACACATAGCCTTCGAGCATGTTGGATATTACGACAGGTGGCCAAAAGTGGAGGGGAGCTTCTAGCCCCGGAAAACCACTCCAACAACATCGGTACGGTATCAACAGTCTTCGAGACTTTCGCATCAAATAATATGCGGAAACGAACAATCCGCAGCCTCGCCGAAGTCTACCAAGTAGCAACAACCAATCCATGGAGCGACACATCCATCACCTTCAACGCCAGCGACGAACCTAAATTCCGAACAGCCCGAGCTCCAGCCGCACTGGTACTTAGTCCAATAGTGGACGGTTTTCGACTTACAAAAGTCCTCATGGATGGCGGCAGCGGATTAAACCTCATCTACGAGGAAACCCTTCAAAAAATGGAAATAGACTAGAGCCGCATTGAGCGAAGTAGCACAACCTTTAGAGGAATAATCCCTAGCCGGGAGGCGCGCTGCACAGGAAAAATCACACTCGATGTGGTATTCGGCTCGCCGGACAATTACAGATCCGAAGAAGTCACGTTCCAAGTGGCCCCGTTCAACAGCGGATATCACGCCATATTAGGACGAGAGGCATTCACAATTTTTCAAGCCGTACCCCATTACGGGTACATGAAGCTCAAAATGCCTGGGCCCGGCGGAATAATCACTCTCGTTAGTGATCCGGACATAGCACTCCGCACCGAAAACAAGACAGCCGCATTAGCCTTAGAGGCACTATCCGAAGCCCTAGCGGCAGAGGAACTCACCGCGCTGCGCTCTACGGTGAATAGGGACGATGTGATACTCGATAAGAGATCCAAGTCCACCTCCTTTAAACCAGCAGATGAAATAGTAAAATTCCAGGTCCACCCAACGGACCCGACAAAGACGGCCTCCATCGGGGCACAATTGAACCCTGATGTAGACGCCACACTGCGAGAATTCCTTCAGGAAAATTGGGACATTTTTGCCTGGCACCCCTCGGATATGCCTGGAATCCCACGTAGATTGGCAGAACACAGCCTAAACATCCTAAAAGGATTCAAGCCAGTCAAACAGGCTCTTCGACGATTTTCCGAACCCAAAATACAGGCAATGGGAGAAGAGCTAGCCAAACTATTGGAAGCCGGATTCATCAGAGACATCAAACATCCGGATTGGCTAGCAAACCTGGTAATGGTACCAAAGAAGGACAAATCCTGGCGCCTATGTGTCGATTTCAAAGACCTAAATAAAGCCTACCCAAAGGATCACTTCCCCCTCCCCCGCATCGACCAAATCATCGATGCCACTGCAGGGCACGACTCATTGTGCTTCCTGGACGCATACTCCGGCTATCATCAAATCAAGATGGCAGAAGCGGATCAAGCCGCAACGGCATTCATTACTCCATATGGACCATTCTGCTTCAACACGATGCCCTTCGGACATAAAAACGCCGGTGCAACATATCAGCGCATGATTCAGACATGTCTGGCTACCCAGATCGGCAAAATAGTAGAGGCATATGTAGAGGACGTAGTCGTCAAAACTAAACACGTCGAAACTCTAGTAGACGACTTGAGGCTCACATTCGACAACCTCAGAGCATATGACATCAAGCTGAATCCGGAAAAATGCGTTTTCGGCGTACCAGCTGGAAAGCTGCTGGGCTTCATCGTATCCGGTAGAGGAATTGAAGCAAACCCAGCCAAGATCCGAGCTCTATCACAGCTAGATATCCCAAAAGACCTCAAGCAAATACAAAAATTGACTGGATGCGTGGTGGCTCTAAGCCGCTTTATCTCCCGTCTAGGAGAAAAGGCATTGCCCCTCTATCGCCTCCTTAGGCGCACCGACCACTTCGAGTGGACGGATGCTGCCACCGCCGGACTCGAAGAAATAAAGGCCATATTGGCAACAAATCCGGTCCTGGCTGCGCCCAACCTGGGCGAACCAATGTTGTTATACATCGCAACAACGCATCAAGTTGTAAGCGCGGTACTCGTCGTCGAACGAGAGACAGAAGGGCATAAATTCCCTCTTCAAAAACCAGTATACTACGTATCCACTGTGTTAACCCCCTGCAAGTCCCGTTACCCGCACTATCAGAAGATAGCATACGCGGTGTTCATGGCATCCCGGAAGCTCCGACACTACTTTCAAGAGTGTTCGATAACAGTGGCCTCTGAAGTACCACTTAACGACATTATAAACAACCGCGACGCGACGGGCAGGATTGCAAAATGGGCCATTGAGCTCTTACCATTTGATATAACTTACAAACCTCGGCGAGCTATAAAGTCACAAGTTTTGGCTGACTTTGTCGCTGAATGGACCGAAGCCGAACTCCCTAAAGAGTACGGCGCATACTCCAATTGGATTATGCACTTCGATGGCTCTAAAATGTTAGCCGGATTGGGGCCTGGCGTCGTATTGACATCCCCGACCGGGGACACAGTCCAATACGTACTTCAGATAATGTACACGGACTCCAACAACGCAGCCGAATACGAGGCCCTTTTACATGGTCTCCGGATGGCAATCTCCATGGGCATTCAACGCCTAGAGGTGCGCGGGGATTCAAACCTCGCAATATCCCAAATAAACGGAGACTTTGACGCCAAAGATCCGAAAATGGCAGCATATCGCAACGTTGTCCTAAAAATGTCAGCCCGGTTTGAAGGACTTGAATTCCATCACGTAGCCCGGGATAATAACCAAGCAGCCGACGTACTGGCACGCATTGGCGCAAAACGCGATGCTGTCCCTCCTAACATCTTCCTGGAACGGCTCTTCAAGCCATCCGTACTATGGGAAGAGGAGTCCGGAAATAACAAACCGGAACAAGCCGCACCAACTGGCGATCCAGCCGATGACATAACACCTTCAGCCCACGACATAATGGCAGTAATTGCCCCGTGGACAGAACCATTCCTCTCCTACTTGCTTAGACAGGAGCTTCCCGAAGACCAAAATGAGGCCCGCTGCATTGTCCGGCGATCTAAAGCCTACAAGGTCTATGAGGGAGAACTTTATAAGAAAAGCACAACCGGAGTCCTTCAAAGGTGTATCTCCGAAGAGGAAGGGCGAAACCTCCTGGCTGAAATTCATGCCGGACTAGGCGGACACCACGCCGCAGCTCGGGCCCTTGTAGGAAAGGCATTCCGTACAGGATTTTATTGGCCGACGGCCCGAGCAGATGCTCAGGACTTAGTCCAAAGATGCGTCGGTTGTCAGCTCTTTGCTAATCAGAGCCATATGCCACCCACTGCCCTCAAAACTATACCCATTACCTGGCCGTTCGCGGTCTGGGGGCTTGACATGGTTGGACCACTTAAAGGGGGAACCCACAAGCAAAGGTACCTATTGGTCATGGTGGATAAATTCACCAAATGGATAGAGGCCAAGCCAGTTAAAACGGCAGAGTCCGGACCAGTGATAGATTTTATATCCGGGGTAGTACACCGTTATGGTGTCCCCACAGCATCATCACTGATAACGGCACGAACTTCACGGCCGATGAGGTTAAATCATGGTGCAAAAATATGGGCATCAAGCTCGATTATGCTTCAGTCTATCATCCTCAAACCAACGGTCAAGTGGAACGAGCAAATGGTCTAATAATGAGCGGCATCAAACCCAGACTAGTGCAGTCCCTTACGAAATCTGACACGCACTGGGTAGAGGAGCTCGACTCCGTACTCTGGGGGCTGCGGACAACGCCTAACCGTACTACCGGATTCACACCATTTTTTATGGTATACGGCGCAGAAGCAGTTTTGCCCTGCGACATAATTCATGACTCACCTCGAGTGCGCATGTACGAAGAAAGAGAAGCCGAGTTGGATCGGCAGGACAACTTGGACGCATTGGAGGAAGAACGCGACGTCACCAAGGCTCGTTCCGCATTCTATCAGCAGCAGGCTCGAAGATACCAAAGCAGAGAAGTACGGGCCAAGACTTACAACGTTGGCGAACTGGTTCTACGCCTGCCGGACAAGAAAAAGGACAAGCTCAAGCCCAAATGGGAAGGCCCCTTCATCATCGATCAAGTCCTAACCGGCGGAGCGTACCGTCTACAAAATGCATCGGATAACCGACTCGAGCCGAACCCATGGAACGCAGCCCGCCTCCGAAGATTCTATGCCTAGCGCCGGACTAAGAGTTCGTCCCTTTCCCCTGTCCAATTTTTTTTACTTCAGCTGTCTTTTGTTTATCTTTTTCTTCTCAACCCTATTCATCCAAGCCTTAAAGGGCCTACTTGCGCAACGTTCACGCGCAATTGATGTGCTATCCGCACTCATTATACCTGGGGGCTTCTTTACCAGAAGCTTAATTATAAGGGCTTCATGCCCAGCACATGTGTCAGGCCTCCACATGTACCTTTTATTCACCATTATATGCATCGATATGACTTAAGTTTTGGCCAAGCTGGGTTGCCTGGCTCCTGTGCTTACCCCTACGTTCTCGATTGTTTGGCTAGGAGGTAAAGGGAGCACCTCTGTGATTGTTACTGCGGGGTCAGCCGGATGTGTACCTCAGACTGGGTGAAGCAGAAAGCTAGCGTTCTTAAGGGAATATTCGGTCGGTGACTTAAAAGATGATTTTTATCCACTTATTTATCTGCCCCCAGATGTTTTTTTGCTTTTTTCACAGTCCGGACATGCACTTTAGGGCATGCCACCCCCAGAGGAAAGGAACCCTCAATGGAACTATTCTCCCTGGAAGATGTTTCTTACTACCCATGTAATATAACATAACTAGTTGGGCACTTATCTGATAAAGCACTAATGACCCCTACGCCTGGTCTCCATGCATACCCCGGTTGTTTCATAACCGAGAAGGTATTCGGACACACTTCGGACTCTAGGGTCCCGAGGTCGAAGCGAAAAGGTCGGCAAAGACAAACGATCTACAATCCGGCTAGAAGGCATTTTATATGTCATTTTATAATACATTGTCAAATCGACTGATTGTATTCTTCCTCAATCCCGTCTAACAGGTTGTCTAATTTACAGTCCTGTTGGGAAAATTTAGCGGCCAACTCTACTTGGCCGTATACTAAACTCACAGGAATCTCCTTCCCATCGGGCCCCACAGGTCCAACTTCGGCCATGTGGTTGGGATCCGCCTTCTTGTACCGCGTCTTTACCATGGCCCAGGCCTCCCTGGCACCTTGGCGGTAGGCCAAAATCTTCCATAAATGGAAGCGCTGCCGCACTCCCTGCAGCTTCTTCGTAAGCTCCCCAAGACCCTCGGGTAAGGAGAAGGCTGGCCATAAAGCCTGGATGACGCCGCTCATTGCCTGCCGAACTCGTTCGATCAGTTGCAACAATTCAGGAAGTTGATCACCCGTTGATACGGGCATCTCCTCCGCAGGGCGACCTGTGAGCATACCTGCAGACATATTCTGTCAAATTGACTTCCTCGCCGAACTCTTCTTTTCAAAGGAGTTCGCTCAAGCACTTACTATAGATGCCGCGACGAAGCCGCTGATTCTCCTTAACGGAGCTCGACAGCTCGGCCCGAACGCCTTTCAGCTCTTCTCCAAGCTGGGCATGGGCATCCTGGAGCTTGTTCCTTTCATGCTGCACCTTATGCAGCACCCTCTCGCCGGCCTTTAGTTGGCGCAGAAGTTCTTGCCTGTCCGGATCTTGTCCGGAAGCACCTGCAACGTCATTTTTAGACTTGCGCAAAGGCCAAACGCTACTTATCTTTCTAAAATAATGCGTTACCAGGAGAGGTCCCTGCGTTTCCTCCTGCGCCAGAGAGTGCGGCCTCAAGTTGGGCCTTGCACTCTTGCAGCTCCTGAGACAGTTGGGTATTCTTCTCGGTAAGATCCTACGTTTCATATGATCCTTAAATCAGTTAATATAACTACTTTAAGTCTCGGGGGCTACTGGCATATACAAATATTAAATTCTCTTACCCGTATGTCTTTTACATACTGCTCCGTGGCTCTGGTAAAACCATCTTGAGCAGCACGAAGGTGCACGTCCCCCGCGTTAAAGGCATTCAACGCCTCGGGGGAGAAGCACGCGTCACGAAATACTGTCCGGCAGCGCCTGTGATTCAAGGCACTCTCCACCTCAGACTTGGTGGCGGATAGTCTGTCGGCATCCTCCGTCGGAGGAACGTCCAGCTCGCGCCTTGCGCTCACCTCCCCCTCCAGACCAGGTGCTGGAGCCTGGCTGGTAGAGGTTGGATTGGCAACCTCCACGCCCGCAGTCCGGCAGACGCTTTTTTCCCTACAAAACTCATGAGCACTCAAATGCTTCCTAGGAACGTTGCTCTAAATAATGAATTGTGAGCTACACCTTTGCGGCGACGTTTCAGTCCGCGCCGCGCTCCTCTTCCGTCTACTGGTCCGGACTGGCCTTTGTTGGCCAGCCACCGCGGGCTCGGCTTCTCGCCCTAGGGGCGCCTCCTGCACAGCGCCATCGTATACGGTGGTCAGAAATAAGCAAGGAAGGAATGACAGTGTCAGGACTTCGGTCGCAATCACCTGGGAAGCCGGATATAGTCCGGGATAGTCGGCCGTGATGGCGACTAAAGCATTGTCCATGCTGAGCTGGTGGAACACCCAGTAGATTAGCTCCACAATTATGTACGGATCCTCTTCGGAGGCCGGATCCCGGGATCTCTCTGGATCCTCGGGTTGCGGAGCTGGACTTAGCATGTCCTCCACAATCCGGCGCAGCTCCTGCGTCGAAAGAAGAACACAATATAAGAAACTTAAGTTTCAAAAAGCATGGGTCGGGCACGCAGAGTGTTCGCTTACCCAAGGCCGGGGATTATTCATGGAGAACCCATTTAACGGGTTCGTCCGAAGGAAATCCTCCTTCTCCCCCTTATACAGGCCGGACAGGATCGTCACCAGATCTTCGACCGAATTCGGCCCTTTGCGGCCATGACGGGTGGCATCGTCCTCCCCGTTGAAATCCCACATGGGGTGGCCACTGTATTGTAGTGGCTGCACCCCCCGCATAATGCATGTTGCCATGACTCCAATCATGGTCAACCCGGCATGGGCCAGTAACCTTATTCGGCCCATCAAATAATGGACGCTCTTGTCTTCCTCCAGTTGGGGCCTCCGCGGACGCCAACTGAGGCGTTTCTTCAGAGAAGCATTGCTGAACTCCGGGAGGCCGATCCGAACAGGGTCCGGCAGCAGAGCGTCTTCTATATAAAACCATTCCGAAGGCCAGTCTTCAGACGCCTTCTTAGGGGTTCCGGATGGATATCCGGTCCCGGCAATGCGCCATATTTCGGCACCGCCCACTTGATATATGGACCCCTCGTGAGAGCGGGGTACAAGGTAGAACAACCTCTTCCACAGCGCGAAGTGGGGCTCGACGCCCAGGAATAGCTCGCAAAGAGCTACGTAACCCGCAATATGCAGGATTGAGGAGGGCGTGAGGTGATGAAGCTGGAGTCCGTAGAACTCCAGGAGCCCGCGGAGGAATCGATGTACAGGAAATCCGAGCCCCCTTATTAGATAGGGGACGAAGCATACCCGCTCCCCTTTGTTGGGATTTGGGGTAACCTCTGCTTGCTTCCCACCTTTGTAGGTAGCCAGCCCGGCTCGAACCGGAACCATGAAGGCCGGAGGGAGATATCCCCCCGCTTGGAGCTTCACCAGCTCGTTGTGCGGAACAGAGCATCTCCTCCAATCTCCTGGCAAAGGGCTGGGAGCGCGAGAAGAGGAGCCGCGTTGACGGTCCATGATGGAATGGATTCTTGGTCGAAAGCGCTCCGATGAGTATTTGCGGGAGGAAGATGGTGATTTGGATCTGGATTCTTGCCTCCCTTATAGGCAGATTATTCGCATAACTAGGGGGTAAAACATAAAAGACACCCTGGCTTTTTACATTCGCGCGACGCGTCGAAGAAGGCCATTATTGGGCGTGGAAGCCAAGACGCGCAACATTGATGAGGAAGCCGGACACTGTTCGGCAGGTATGTAGAACTTGAAGGAGAACCCGCCTTGCAACGCCGAAGACTACACACATGCTGGACTTATCGTCATTGAAGCCTGGTTCGGGGGCTACTGAGGGAGTCCCGGATTAGGGGTGTCCGGATAGCCGGACTACCATCATCGGCCGAACTATCATCGGCCGGACTATCATCATCGACCGGACTCCAAGACTATGAAGATACACGATTGAAGACTTCGTCCCGTGTCCGGATGGGACTTTCCTTGGCGTGGAAGGCAAGCTTGGCGATACGGATACGTAGATCTCCTACCATTGTAACCGACTCTATGTAACCCTAGCCCTCTCCGGTGTCTATATAAACCGGATGGCTCTAGTCCGTAGGACACAACAACAACCATTACAATCATACCATAGGCTAGCTTCTAGGGTTTAGCCTCCTTGATCTCGTGGTAGATCCACTCTTGTAAACATCCACAATATCAATATCAATCAAGCAGGACGTAGGGTTTTACCTCCATCAAGAGGGCCCGAACCTGGGTAAAACATCGTGTCCCTTGTCTCCTGTTACCATCCGCCTAGACGCACAGTTCGGGACCCCCTACCCGAGATCCGCCGGTTTTGACACCGACAATGAGGGTTTGTGACTCCTTGAACTAGTGCAAGATGTGGAAGTTGATTGCACTTGCTCTTGCCATAATGATATGAGTGAAGAATGTTGGCAGAGTCACCCTCAAGAACTCTTCAATTCTTCTTCTTCGGGATCCACATCATCTTGTTGGGAATCCTTGGAGTTGTGGTTGTACTTGATGAAGTAGAACTTGATGTAGTCTTGGGAACCCACTTGACCAAGGCCTTAGGTGCTTCTTCAAATGCATCAATCTCCTCTTGAAGCTTGTCCTTGCCTTTGTGGTCTTGTGGTGGAAGATCATCTTGAGCTTGTGTTCCCTTGAAAGAAGTAGGATCATACTTCTCTTGTTGAGGAACAAACTTCGTCTTGGGGTATTGATCTTCTTCCCACTCAACTCCATTGGCATTGAACTTTTGTTCAAAACCAACACCTTGATTCTTCCGGTGCCTTCCTTGCTTGCGTACAATTTCCTCGAATTGCTTACTCCCGGCAAGACTCTTGTATACACCTTTCTCTATAATTCCCTTCAATAAGCTATTTTCTTGCTCAAGTGTAACTTGCTTAAGAGAATCATTAGTGGAATCAAGAGAACTACTAGAAGCAACAATATTTGATTTAGCATTGTTATTGCTACTGCTAGAGGAAGAATCTTTCTTGTTCTTGTTACTAGACTTGACTTGAGGCATGTAAGTGGATAAGAGTAAACGCTTGACAATATAACAAGAACTTTTCTTGCGAAGATCATCATTGATTGCTTTTAAGAACTCATGCTCTTGCTCAAGATTGAGCTTTTCAAAGCGTAACTTCTCATGAGCTCTTAAAAGTTCTCGATGATTCTCGAAGATAGTTTCATGAGCTAACTTAAGAGTGTTTAGTTCTTTAGTTAGAAGCTCAATCTTCTCCTTATCATTGTCATTCTTTTTATCTTGTTTAGCATGATTAATTGATGTTTCATCATAGTATTCATCACTAGAGTTGTCAACAAGTAAATCATCATCACCTAGCAAGTCATATTCATCACTATTGAAATCAACATACTCGGGATGTGTTACCTTTGGACCTTTGGCCATGAAGCATCTTCCAATTCCTTCATTTGGTGAGTCAAATATGTCATAGGAGTTGGTTGTCACGAGTTCTAGACCAGCAACACCTTCATCTTGAGTATGTTCGGAGTCGGAGTGATAGCTTCTCTCGGAGTGATGTTCAGAGTCGGAACCGGATACCCATTCACCAACATGAGCTTGATGTCTTCGTTTTGTGTAGATCTTTGATGACTTGTCCTTCCTTTCCGAATCTTTGCTTCTCCGTGAGGGTCTTCGTTCATAACGATCATCTCTACTCCTTCTCTCTCTTGGTGGTGATTTTTCTCTTCTACTTCTTCTTTTAGGAGAATCTTCTCTTCTTTTGTAGGGTGTCGTACACTCATTGGATAGTGTCCGGGTCTCCCACAATTGTAGCAGTTGCGCTCTCGACTGGAAGATCTTTTGTCATTGTGGGACCTTGACTTAGAGCTTCTTTCTTTGCTTCTACTCTTGTAGAATTTGTTGAAATTCTTCACCATTAAGCTCAATTCTTCATTGAAGGTTTGTTTCTCACTTGATGATGTGGGGTCTTCACATGAGGCTTTGTAAGCACCACTTTACTTGTTGTGAAGTTCCTCCTTATCCTTGAGTGACATCTCATGAGCAACAATTCTACCAATGACCTTCGTTGGCTTGAGATTCTTGTAATTGGGCATCATTTGAATCAATGTGCACACGGTATCATATTTTCCATCCAATGCTGATCTTCTTGATGATGAATCTGTCGGTCATCTCTTCACTCCCTAAGCGGGCAATCTCATTTGTGATAAGAGCAAGCCTAGAGTACATTTCAGCGACACCTTCACCATCTTTCATTTTGAACTTGTCAAGCTGACTTTGGAGGACAATCAACTTGGATTCCTTGACGGAGTCGGTACCTTCATGCATATCAATCAAAGTGTCCCAAATTTCCTTTGCATTCTCAAGACGGCTGATTTTGTTGAATTCTTCGGGGCACAATCCGTTGAAGATGATATCACAAGCTTGAGCGTTGTATTGCAGCATCTTCAATTCTTCCGCATTAGCTTCACGGCTCTCTCCCATCAAAGAATTCACCTTGCAAGCCAATACAAATAATAGCCCAAACGGCGGGGTTATGTCCGAGAATATGCATTTTCATCTTATGTTTCCAACTGGCAAAATTAGTTCCATCAAAGTAAGGACCTCTACGGTGATAATTTCCCTCTCTAGACGCCATACTCTCCTAGGTTGTGAAACCAAGGCTATGACCACCAAAAGCTATGGAAATCAAAGCAAATGGAGACCAAAGCTCTGATACCACTTGTAGGACCTTGAAGTATGTCTAGAGGGGGGTGATTAGACTACTTGACCAATTAAAAACTTAACCTTTTCCCAATTTTAGAGTTTGGCAGATTTTAGCAATCTTTGGACAAGTCAAGCAATCATCACACAAATCAAGCAAGCATGCAAAGAGTATATAGGCAGCAGAAATTAAAGCATGCAAGTTGCAAGAAAGTAAAGGGAAGGGTTTGGAGGATTCAAACGCTGTTGGAGACACGGATGTTTTTGGCGTGGTTCTGATAGGTCGTGCTATCGTACATCCACGTTGATGGAGACTTCAACCCACGAAGGGTAACGGTTGCGCGAGTCCACGGAGGGCTCCACCCAAGAAGGGTCCACGAAGAAGCAACCTTGTCTATCCCACCATGCCATCGCCCATGAAGGACTTGCCTCACTAGCGGTAGATCTTCACGAAGTAGGCGATCTCCTTGCCCTTACAAACTCCTTGGTTCAACTCCACAATCTTTGTCGGAGGCTCCCAAGTGACACCTAGCCAATCTAGGAGACACCACTCTCCAAGAAGTAACAAATGGTGTGTTGATGATGAACTCCTTGCTCTTGTGCTTCAAATGATAGTCTCCCCAACACTCAACTCTCTCTCATAGGATTTGGATCTGGTGGAAAGAAGATTTGAGTGGAAAGCAACTTGGGGAAGGCTAGAGATCAAGATTCATATGGTAGGAATGGAATATCTTGGCCTCAACACATGAGTAGGTGGTTCTCTCTCAGAACTGGTAAGTTGGAAGTGTAGGTTTGTTCTGATGGCTCTCTCCACGAATGAAGAGGAGGTGGAGGGGTATATATAGCCTCCACACAAAATCAAACCGTTACACACAATTTACCAATCTCGGTGGGACCGAATCAACAAACTCGGTCAGACCGATTTAGTAAACCTAGTGACCGTTAGGATTTTCGGTGGGACCGAAATGCAACTCGGTAGGACCGATATGGTTAGGGTTAGGGCATAACGTAATCTCGGTGAGACCGATTACACAAACTCGGTGGGACCTATTTTGGTAATTAGCTAACCAGAGAGTTGGTTAGGTAAACTCGGTGGGACCGATTTGCTCTTTTCGGTGAGACCGAAATGTTACAAAAGGGAAACAGAGAGTTTACATTGCAATCTCGGTGGGACCGATCGCTCACTTCGGTTAGACCGAAACATTACGAAGGGAAACAGAGAGATTACAATCCCATCTCGGTGAGACCGAGATCCCTATTGGTGAGACCGATTTGCCTAGGGTTTGTGGCAGTGGCTATGACATTTGAACTCGGTGGCACCGGATAGAAATAATTGGTGTGACCGATTTGGGCTTTAGGTTTAGGTCAAATATGGATGTGAGAAAGTAGTTGAGGGTTTTGGAGCATATCACTAAGCACATGAAGCAAGAGGCTCATTAAGAAACACCTCATCCCTCCTTGATAGTATTGGCTTTTCCTATAGACTCAATGTGATCTTGGATCACTGAAATATAAAATGAAGAGTCTTGAGCTTTTGAGCTTGAGCCAATCCTTTGTCCTTGATATTTTGAGGGATCCACTTTCATCATCCATGCCATGCCATTCATTGAGCTTTCCTGAAATATATGTCTTGGAATAGCATTAGCTCAATGAGCTATATGTTGTTATGAATTACCAAAACCACCTAGGGATAGTTGCACTTTCAGCTACGCGACTTGCTAACTTCAACACAAGCATTCTTTAAATTCATAATCACCAAACTAGCATGACTTTAATATCACTACCTCCATATCTCAAAACAATTATCAAGTATCAAATTGATCATAGCATCCAATTCACTTCCTATGATAGTTTTTATTATACCCAACTTGGATGCCTACCATTCTAGGACCAATTTTATAACCATAGTAAATACCATGTTGTTCTAAGAGACTCTCAAAATAATATAAGTGAAGCATGAGAGATAAACAATTTCTTCAAAATTAATCCACCACCGTGCTCTAAAAGATATAAGTGAAGCACTAGAGCAAAAATTATCTAGCTCAAAGGATATAAGTGAAGCACATATAGTATTCTAATAAATTTCAATCAAGTAGGCTTCTCCCAAAAGGTGTGTACAGCAACGATGATTGTGGTAAACTAAAAAGCAAAGACTAATATCATACACGACGCTCCAAGCAAAACACATATCATGTGGTGAACAAAAATATAGCTCCAAGTAAAGTTACCAACGAACGAAGATGAAAGAGGGGATGCCTTCCCGAGGCATACCCAAGCTTAGGCTTTTGGCAATTCTTGAATATCTTGGGGTGCCATGGGCATCCCAAAGCTTAGGCTCTTGCCACTCCTTATTCCATAGTCCATCAAATCTTTACCCAAAACTTGAAAACTTCACAACACAAAACTAAACAGGAAATCTCATAAGCTCCATTAGTGAAAGAAAGAGAAACCACCACATAAGGTACTGTAATGAACTCATTATTTATTTATATTGGTGTTAAACCTACTGTATTCCAAGTTCTCTATGGTTCATACCACTTAATACTAGCCATAGATGCATCAAAATAATCAAACAACACACGAAAGGCAGAATCTGTCAAAAACAGAACAGAATGTAGCAATCTGTAACTTTCGGTTACTTCTGGAACTCCAAAAATCCTACCAAAATAGGAAGTGCTAAAAAAATTGTCTATTGATCTACAGCAAAAATAATAAACACAAAAGCACGTTTCTGTGATTTATTGCATTTTTTCTCGTGAGTGCAAAGTTTCTGTTTTTGAGCAGAATCAAATTACCTCATATCATAGGTTATCCTATAGGTTCTACTTGGCACAAACACTAAATAAAACAAGAAAACACATCTAAACAGAAAGTAGATGCAAAATTTATTACTAAACATGAACAAAAACAAAGAACACAAATAAAATTGAGTTACCTCCCAACTAGCGCTATTGTTTAACGCCCCAAGCTAGGCATAAAAGCAAGGATAGATCTAACTAGTGTCATCTTTAGCACTTGAATAATAAGTAGCTCGCATGATAGATTCATAAGGTAATTTGATTTTATTTCTTGGAAAGTGTTCCATGCCTTTCCTTAATGAAAATTGGAATATAATATTCCCTTCCTTCATATCAATAATCGCGCCAATCGTTCTAAGGAAAGGTCTACCAAGAATAATAGGACAAGAAAGATTGCAATCTATATCAAGAACGATAAAATCAACAGGCACCAAATTTCTATTTGCAACAATGAAAACAACATTGATCCTTCCCATTGGCTTTTTAATGGTGGAATCCGCGAGGTGCAAATTTAAAGAGCAATCATCAAGATCATGGAAACCTAGAATGTCACATAAAGTTTCCGGAATCGTGGAAACACTAGCACCCAAATCACATAGAGCAAAACACTCATAATCTTTAATCTTAATCTTTATAGTAGGTTCCCACTCATCATTAAGTTTTCTAGGTATAGAAACTTCCAAATTAAGTTTTTCATCAAAAGATTGCATCAAGGCATAAACAATATGTTTGGTAAAGGCTTTATTTTGACTATAAGCATGAGGAGAATTAACAACGAATTGCAACAAGAAAATACAACTCTCTAAAGAACAATTATCATAATCAAATTCCTTGAAATCTGATATAGTGGGTTCGATGCTATTTAAAGTCTTGACCTCTCCAATCCCATTTTTACCAATTTTAGCATCAAGATCTAAAAACTCCAAATTATCGGAATGCTTTTTAACCAAAGTTGATTCACTTCAAGTCCCATTATTATCAAGATTAATATTGCAAAACAAAGATCTAATAGGGGACACATCAATAACTTTAAGATCTTCATCATTATTTTCATGGAAACTAGAAGAACACGCTTTAACAAAACAATCTTTCTTAGCAAGCAATCTAGCGGTTCTTTCTTTGCACTCGTCAATGGAACTTCTCATAGCTTTGAGAGACACATTGATATCATTCTTAGGAGGTGTAGATCTAAGTTTCAAAGAATCAACATCGAGCGAAAGTCTATCAACGTTCCTAGCCAAATCATTAACTTTAAGCAATTTTTCTTCAAGCAAGGCATTAAAATTCTTTTGAGAGATCATAAATTCTTTCACACTATTTTAAAAATCAGAGGGCATCTTATTAAAATTACCATAAGAATTATTGTAGGAATTTCCATAATTATTAGAGGAATTACTAGGGAACGGTCTAGAGTTAAAGTTTCCTCTATAAGCATTGTTACCAAAATTATTCCTACCAACAAAGTTCACATCCATGGATTCATTATTATTCTCAATAAAGGTAGATATAGGCATATCATTGGGATCAATAGAAGCACTCTTAGTAGCAAATAGTCTCATAAGTTCATCCATCTTTCCACTCAAAACATTAATTTCTTCTATAGCATGCACTTTTTTACTAGTAGATCGTTCAGTGTGCCATTGAGAATAATTAGCCATAATATTATCAAGAAGTTTTGTAGCATCTTCTAAGATGATTTCCATAAATGTGCCTCCCGTGATCGAATCTAAAAGGTTTCTAGAATCAAAATTCAATTCGGCATAAAAGTTTTGTATGATCATCCACAAATTTAAACCATGAGTAGGGCAATTGCGAATCATCAATTTCATTCTTTCCCAAGATTGGGCAACATGCTCATGATCAAGTTGTTTAAAATTCATAATATCATTCCTAAGCGAGATGATCTTAGCGGGAGGAAAATACTTGGAGATAAAAGCATCTTTGCACTCGTTCCAAGAATCAATATTATTTTTAGGCAAAGACGGAAACCAAACTTTAGCACGATCTCTAAGTGAAAACGGAAATAACTTCAATTTAACAATATCATTATCCGTATCTTTTTTCTTTTGCATCTCACACAAATCAACAAAGTTGTTCAAATGGGTAGCGGCATATTCGCTAGGAAGGCCGAAGAATTGATCTTTCATAACAAGATTCGGCAAAGCAGCATTGATTTCACAAGACTCAACATCATTAAGAGGAGCAATCGGAGTACTAAGGAAATCATTATTATTTGTATTGGAAAAATCACACAATTTGGTATTATCTTGTGCCATGGCGACAAGTAATCCAACACTCAAGCAAAGAGAAAAAGGGCAAGCGAAAGAGGGAGAGAAAAAGGCAAGCAAAAAAGAGAGGAGATTGGGAAAGAGAGGGCGAATAAAACGACAAGGGTGAAGTGGGGGAGAGGAAAACGAGAGGCAAATGGCAAATAATGTAAATGCGAGGGAGATGAGTTTGTGATGGGTACTTGGTATGTCTTGACTTGAGCGAAGACCTCCCCGTCAATGGTGCCAGAAATCCTTCTTGTTACGTCTTGAGCTTGCATTGGTTTTCCTTGAAGAGGAAACGGTGATGCAGCATAGTAGCGTAAGTATTTCCCTCAGTTTTTGAGAACCAAGGTACCAATCCAGTAGGAGGCTCCTCACAAGTCCCACGAACCTACACAAACAAACAAAGAACTCGCAACCAACGCGATAAAGGGGTTGTCAATCCCTTCACGACCACTTGCGAAAGTGAGATCTGATAGAGATAATATAATAAGATAAATATATTTTTGGTATTTTGTGATATAGATTACAAAAGTAAAGATGCAAATAAAAGTAGATTGAAAGTGTATATGATAGAAGATAGACCCGGGGGCCATAGGTTTCACTTGAGGCTTCTCTCAAGATAGCATAAGTATTAAGGTGGGTGAACAAATTACTGTCGAGCAATTGATAGAAAAGCGAATAATTATGAGATTATCTAGGCATGATCATGTATATAGGCATCACGTCCGCAACACGTAGACCGACTCCTGCCTGCATCTACTACTATTACTCCACACATCACCCGCTATCCAGCATGCATCTAGAGTATTAAGTTCATAAGAACAGAGTAACGCTTTAAGAAACATGAAATGGTGTAGAGGGATAAACTCATGCAATATGATATAAACCCCATCTTTTTATCCTCGATGGCAACAATACAATACGTGCCTTGCTGCCCCTGGGAAAGGACACCGCAAGATTGAACCCAAAGCTAAGCACTTCTCACATGGCAAGAAAGATCAATCTAGTAGGCCAAACCAAACAGATAATTCGAAGAGACTTGCAAAGATAACCCAATCACACATAAAAGAATTCAGAGGAGATTCAAATATTTCTCATAGATAAACTTGATCATAAACCCACAATTCATTGGATCTCAACAAACACACCGCAAAAAGAGTTACATCGAATAGATCTCCACAAGAGAGGAGGAGAACATGGTATTGAGATCCAAAAAGAGAGAAGAAGCCATCTAGCTAATAACTATGGACCCGAAGGTCTGAGGTAAACTACTCACAACTCATCGGAAGGGCTATGGTGTTGATGTAGAAGCCCTCCGTGGTGGATTCCCCCTCCGGCAGAACGCCGGCGACGGCTTCAAGCTGGGATCTCGCGGATACAGAAGGTTACGGTGGCGGAAATATTTCTTCGGTGGCACCCTTGATGGTTTCGGGGTATATGTGTATATATAGGAGGAAGAAGTACGTCGGTGGACGCCCAAGGGGCCCACGAGATAGGGGGCGCGCCCTATAGGGGGGGCTCCACCCTCGTGGCTTCCTCGATTGCTTCTTGACTTGCACTCCAAGTCCTCTGGATCACGTTCGTTCCAAAACTCACGCTCCCGAAGGTTTCATTCCGTTTGGACTCCGTTTGATATTCCTTTTCTTCGATATACTGAAATAGGCAAAAAAATAGCAATACAGGATGGGCCTCCAGTTAGTAGGTTAGTCCCAAAAATGATATAAAAGTGTAAAGTAAAGCCCATACACATCCAAAACAGGTAATATAATAGCATGGAACAATAAAAAATTATAGTTACGTTGGAGACGTATCAACAGGACATCGTGGGAGCAGGCCCCACCTGACAGGGGTGACATCAAGGGTAGAGTGGCAACAGTGCCGCGTCGTGCGGAGATCTCCGCCTGTACGGGGCAGTGTGGCCATGCCGAGCCCAGGATTTGTGGGTGATGGGCTTCATTGTAGCCTCATCCTGTCTTGTCCTCTTGATGAGTGGCGCAGACTCTGAGGGCGCCGGGGGCTTCCTGCTAGGAGACGGCCTCTCCAAAGGCCGTCTGCTAGGAGTCGGCTCACCTTGGCGCCGTCTGCTGGTGCTTGGCCGTCTTCTGGCAGCCGACCGCTAAACGAGCCGGCCACCATAAGGCGGTGCTTCATTCTGTAGTGTCGTGGGACGCGGTCGGCCCAAAGTCTTGAAAGGTTCAGGGACTCGGGTTAGGCTACCCGTGGCCCATTACTCCGACAATAGACGCCAGGTTAAGTCCAGAACCTTTCAAGAAGGTGATTTGGTGCTCCGGCTCATCCAGGATCAAACTGATATGCACAAGTTATCTCCACCTTGGGAAGGAACCTTTGTGATCAGAAGAACTTGAACAACGGGTCATATTACCTTGTCGATATTCGAGATCACAAGGACTCACGCAAGTCGGAGGAGGAGACCCGCCGACCATGGAATATTGCTCATCTTCGGCCTTACTACACTTGAGCCACCGGCTCTTATGATGTACATATTTTGACAATGTATATATTATGATGATTATAATAAAGTTGGCATCCCTGATAAAGCAGGGCCTCTGCCATTTTCATCTTCAATAATGAGTCTTCTTTATCATCATTTCAAGATCACTAGGGGGCTTGATCGTATTCGAATCATAGCTGTTAACCCTTTTGATGTGATTTCTTGATCGTATTTGAATCATAGACGTTAAATGCTTTGATCACTAGGGGGCTTGATCGTATTCGAACCATAGCCGTTAAACACTTTGATCACTTGGGGGCTTGGTCGTATTCGAATCATAGTTGTTAACCCTTTTGGTCCGTCTTCCTGGTCGTATTCGAACCATAGTCGTTAAACACTTTGATCATTTGGGGGCTTGGTCGTATTTGAATCATATCCATTAACCCTCTTGGTCCGGCTTCCTGGTCGTATTCGAACCATAGCCGTTAAACATCATAACCCACTTGGGGGCTTGGTCGTATTTGAATCATAGCCGTTAACCCTCTTGGTCCGGCTTCCTGATTGTATTCGAATCATAGCCATTAATCATTATGGTCACTGTGGGGCCTCCTGATCGTATTCGAATCATAGTTGTCGGTACCCCTTTGATCGGCGCAATGCCAAAAACCATTCGGGGGCTTCCTGGTCATATTCGAAACATAGGCATCAACCCTTATGGTCCGACTTCCTGCTTGTATTCGAAGCATAGCCTCGCTTTTTTCATTTGGCTTGATCTTTTGAAGATTTTTTTCGATTATTCTTGATACTATCTTGCCTTTTGGTTTAAAGTGAATCCGGCCATGTAGCCTTCAAATTTACAGATCATATTTGAAGCATACTCGTGGTTTCTATTACCCGGCTTAATGAAAGGCGACAAGTCGCCCATACATGATGATATCAAACACTTGGAAGTATTGGCTTCTACAAGCTTTGGGTGCTCACCCTTACTGCATAGGTATCGTAAACCGATAGTACGATTTAATATCACAGGTATGACATTGTTATTATTATGTCTAAATTCGGGTTCAACCATCCTTATCTATAACTGTTTTAAGCATCAGTGGTTATATCTGAGGTATTATGACCTGCGCTGCGGTAACCCGCCAAGGGATATTGCGATCTACTTGTGTGCAGGATAATGCAAAATTTTCATCTGCACCAGTCAACATCATGATAAGTCCAAAAGGATAATTATAAAGTGGTGGCTTAATAGTGTTGAGCACAACACAAAACGTGCATGATGGCACGGCAGAGCAAAGTTATTGCTACCCTATTACATGACTCAAAGAGTCAAAATGATTAACTGTTTTTCAGAAGATCACAAATATGAACCACCCAGCGGATCAATCTTCTTGACTCTGATGGCCTGACGCTTCCAGATCATCCCTCTCTGCTTCTTCGTCCCGTTCTACTTCCTGGAAGGTTGGTGATGACTAGTCAATGCCATTTAAGGCTTGGAATTCAGCCTCATCATCAATAAGCTCGGACGGGTGAACTTCAGGAGCAAAAGTGTGCTTATGGATTGGGGGAATTAAGTCGTTCACTTTGTAAGACGGCGTTGGCGTCTTCTGATTTTCCAAGTCATAAGCCGGCTGATATTTGCTGAGGTCTGTTTCATTGGCAATCAGACTGGCCAAGGGACATATGTTCTTCACGCAGGTGGAAAAGTCTTTCTTGTCAAAAGGGGTGCCGTCTTCCTTAAAGCTTGGATACCCGATAGATATATCGGCCGGGTCTAGCTCTGGTAGCTATGCTTTGGCCCGGCTTAAAGCAGTGACAGCTCCGGCTCTTGTAGATGATTGCTTCATCTCACTAGACCTCTCAGGCAGAATGGAAAGCTTCCTCAACACGTCAACCAAGAGAGTGGGGGCTTGGTTAGAGGGAGATATTGTGGCCAACGTGCGTTGAACCCTAGTATAAAGCTGCTCCACTAGCGTATAAACCGCCTTCAGCTTCACAAGCATATCCTGGTTGAGATTGGTGCTCCTGGGGCCTGCATAATAATCATGAATGGATTCAAGGCGGTTCATATCATCAAGGAAGATAATCAAATTTAACAATCATACGACGACTTACCAAAGATAGCCGAAACCATCTGAGACACATGATGTTTTAAGCCGGAAAGATCCGTGCTCACCTCCTCAAGAGCCCTTTCCGCCTTTTCAGCCCGTTGTGTCAAGGAAATCTTCTCTTTAGCCGAGTCACTTTTCTCGACTTCAAAGCCGGTCTTTAGTTTTTCTGATTCAGCCACACATAATTCAAACTTTGAGTTCGCCTTCTGGGTTTCAGATTCTTGCAGATCTAGACGAGTCTTCAAGTTAGACAGCTCTGAGTGAAGTTGCGCAGTGGTGATCTGCACATACACCGGATCAAAATCATAATTCAAACTTAACTAAAAACATGAAGTCCCAAGCCTTTTGCAAGTAATAACACTTGGCACTTGGGGGCTAATGACTGCAGGAAAATTATTCAAGCAATGGTTTATGTGAATAAGTCCCAAGAACTTTGCGAGCAAGAGTACTTGGCACTAGGGGGCTAATGCATATTGCTTGTCATGTTATAACTTTGCAATAACCCATTTATGCTACAAACGGTCACAGCCGGCTCAAGAGAACTACACAAGTAAGTACTGCTTTCAAGAGTATGAAGGACCAGCTCATCCATGCTGATTAAACCGGCCCTTGGGGGCTACGGATTCAGTGTTAATCATTACTGATTTATTTTAAACCGGATGATTTAAGCCGGATTTTGAAGGATTCTTTCAAAGGTTATTATTTATGCTCATGGTAATCAAGTCTATAGCATATTCAAATTCATCATAAATAGTAGACTTGGGGGCTGAAAGGATGCTCATACCTCAAATTTTTGGTGCATCTGTTTCACCATGTCAACTTCAAGTTCACGGCTGCTGTGTACTTGACTAAGAAAACAAGAATATATTTCACCAATGCTCACCCGAGAATAAATGGCAACATCAAATCTCACTTTGCGATGTTCAATATGTTCTTCCTTGGCGGAGTGCTTGGCCAGGTCAGTGGGTCTTCCCGGCTCTCTAAAGCCGGTATTGGTGATCACTACATGATCATCTTGTGCGCCAGCCATCTTAACAGGGCTTGAGACTTCAGGATTCAAAGGGTCATCGCTGGCTTGATTGATAGGCGGGTCAGGAGTCACTGGTGGAATGTCAAGAACCGGCTCAGACGATTGAGGGACAGAGGCCTCAGGCGCTACAGTTTGTTGCTCCGGTTCACTGACTTTTGGGTCTTCGACCGGCTTATTCACCTTTGCCTTCTTGCTGGGTTTGGCTTTTCCACTGTATGAGTCATGAAAGGTCAGTATAAGTATCAAGAAGCATAATGAGAGAATAAATAATTGTTATTACCCAGGAGCAGTCTTCAAAGTCGGCAGATGAGATTGAGTTGAGTTGCAGGAAGAGGAACGAGATGTTTCCTGATAATTTAAGTCGGAAGAATTGAGCGGTTGGCGGATGAGACCGGCCAAAGGATAAAAAGAGTTTAAGTTGGGGGTGACCTCATTTCGACGCTTTTTCGGAGTGTTTGGTAAGCCGGAGGATAATTCTTCATCCTTGCTAGTCCGATTCTGTCGCCGGCTCTCGTGTTGCTGTTGCTTCAAAAGAAAGTCAGGATCCAGATGAGCTAAGGGGTGTGAAAATCTTACTTTTTGGGTTACTCTTCAAATTTTCTATCTTTGCAAGGGCTCGGAGTCGGGGGAAATGATAGTTGCCTCTTCTTCGATTGCTTGACTGGTCCCCGTGTCATCTTGATGTTATCAATGTCAATAAGATGGTTGAAAAAGGAGCCAAGAGAGTCAAGGGCTACCTCCGACTCAGAGCTGTCGTCCAGTTCAAGCATCTCCGAAGCACTGGGTTTCTTTCCCTTCTTCTTAGTGGTTCTCTTGGCGGCTTTCTTGGCCTTCCTGGCCCTTTTGGCAGCTTCATGATCACATTCCTTCTAGAAGTCATCATTAGCCTGTCAAAATTGTCAAATGTTGAGTTAAAACAAAATATTAAGGATGAAGATAAAATAAGTAATTTGGCGGCTTACTTCTGGTGCCAGGTTAGATTTGCAGAAAGGGCTTAGGCCCACCTTGCTGCAGTCTACCAGGCTTTCATGCAGAAGAGACTTTGTCATCTCGTTGATGGCGTCGTTAGTTAAATCCTCGGAGTTGTGGCACAATGGATCCTTTTTGGCACCAGTGTAAGTGCACATTAAGCTGGAGCGGCGACTTAAGGGAATGACCCGCCATGAAACCCAGCATCAAACTAAGTCAATGTCAGTCAAGCCATTTCTCAACAAAGCCTTAACCTTAGCAATGCTAGGGGCGAGTCTTT
Organism: Triticum aestivum; assembly: GCF_018294505.1. Classification (NCBI taxonomy): domain Eukaryota; kingdom Viridiplantae; phylum Streptophyta; class Magnoliopsida; order Poales; family Poaceae; genus Triticum; species Triticum aestivum. The sequence continues at coordinate 167,528,242 of NC_057813.1, forward strand.
TGCGTTCAACAGCTGTCAGCTTGTCAGGGAGAGGATGATTTGATTCAAGACGCAGGGCGCGAAAGCCAGGCAGCCAGTTCTCATCAGCCGGAGAAGTATCCTTGAAGTAGAACCATGTTTGGTTCCAATCCTTGGGATGACTCGGCAGGCGCGCATAAGGGAATATAGCATCTCTCCGTCGTTGGATTGAGATCCCACCAAGTTCCAAGTTGAGTCCGTTGGAGTACTCGTTCTGGCGGTTCAAATAAAAGTACTCTCTGAATAACTCCACACTAGGCTCCTCTTGAAGGTACACCTCACAAAACACTTGAAAATTGCATATATTTGACACGGAATTGGGTCCGATGTCCTGAGGATGAAGGTTGAAAAAGTGCAGAATGTCCCGGAAGAATTTAGAGTCGGGCGGTGAGAAGCCCCGGTTCATGTGATCGGTAAAGACAATGAGTTCATCATCTTTTGGTTGAGGTTTCTCCTCTTCCGGCTTATGAGCGCGGTAATGCAGAACAGACTTCTTTGGCAAATAGCCGGTTTTCACAAAGTCCTAGAGTGTGTTCTCAGTGACAATGGAAGGAACCCAGTTACAGGAAGTGGCTGTCTTTGGGGCCATTGCAAAGAAACAAGCCTAAAAAGGAAAAGAACAAGTTTGCCGGTTCAAAATTAACCCGGTGGGAAAGTATTACATCATATATTCAGAATGGTGGCTTAAAAAGGGGCCTAATGGTATATGACTAGTTACACCGGGCTATGTAAGCCGCCATAAGCAGTTTGATGTATATCAAATGAGAAATCTGTTGAGCATTGAATTTAACTATAGCCGGTGGTATAAGCCGCCATGACCAAGTTGGTTTATCAGGAAGAAAATTTTACTAAGTCCCAGACAAACAGGTTTCACAGATTACAATTATAAATTTGGATTCGGCGCTGTGTGAAAAAAGAAAATAAATCAAAAACCTAAAGCATTACAACAGCAGAAGAACTAGTACAAGGGGGACATCTATGCATCTGCGAAGCAGGCTTTGATACAGCAATAGGAAGGGAAACAGGTTCCGCAGGTCCTAACAGGTATACTCGAATCTAAAACAAGAACTATGAAGAACTATGAAGAACATGACGAACTACTGAAACCCTAATGCGTTCTGGATCATGGAAGGGGGAAAACTTACAGATGCAGATCAGACTGCAATGGAGCACCAGTGTTTTCCTGGTCAGAATCAGGTTGATGCAGCGAACGAGGACGGGGCAGACAATGAGCTTCATGGCGGCGGTGGAGCTCGAGCGGCAGGAGAGTCGTGAGAGGAGGAAGACAAAGGAAAGGGGGGAGAATGAGAAGGGGCCCTTCGACCCTATTTATAAGGAAAGGTAACGGATGGGCGCGAAAAACGAGGAGGCCAAAAAACATGGTTATCCAACTGCTCGGGCGCCTCGATTCTCGGGATGGCTATTAAGATAAAGATCCGTTGAGATATATTGGATATTGTGTGAATTAATGACAGGTGATGTCATGGCGGGTTATCGCAATTCCAGGAGATGACATCATGGCGGGTTATGAATTCTCGCACAAATGAAGAAAGGAGGATTTTTCCTAAGTGTTGAAGATTGACATGAACAAGTTCAAATCAATCTGGGGCCTAATGTTGGAGATATAACTGTTAGGTATGACCCGCCCAGGAGGGGCCGGGTTATACCTATGGCGATTCATCATATGAAGCCCACAAGGATATCGAAGATGGCGGTTCAAGATAAGGGCCCAAGGCCCAAGGGCGACTTAAGGCCCATAGAATAAACCGCCATATGTGTAAAACTTGTATTATAAGTCATGTATAGGTAGTCACCTAGCCGGACACATTGTCTATGAGCCGGCCGAGACTCCGTCAGCCGTTGGGCGTCAACCTGTGTATATAAAGGGACGACCCGGCGGCGGTTCAGGGTAAGAAACAATAGATCGAAAGCTAGGTCAAGCGGATTCGCTCCCTGGTAATCAATACATAAGCAATACCACCTCAAACTGGATTAAGCCTTTACCTTCACCCAAGGGGCCAAACCAGTATAAACTCCTGTGTCCTTTGTCTCGTTTAACCCCTTTAAGCTAACCTAGTTGCGATTGCTCCACGACTAAGTCCTTTCGCTAGGACGCCTGCAGTGACTATTCACAACAAGTATGAATAAGAAACAATTATCATGAACAGGAAATATGATAATAAAAAATTATTATTGCCTCTAGGGCATATTTCCAACATATTGATGGCTTTGTAGCTTTGCCGGGTGTGCGAGGGATATGCCCCACGGGAGTAGATTTGAAAGGAGAAAAAGGGACGGATGGACATGCGGGGCATGGAGTGCACACATCCGTCGATGACCGCATACACTGCCGCCAATAGAGGAGGAAGTTGCCACCTTGTGCCACTCAGTGTGGTTGGCGATGGCACATGAGCCGCACGTCAATGCGCGCGCGTCACCGACACGGAGTGTCGATGGTGATGCCGAGTCCGCCTCTATGGCAGATGCATCCGTACCGGGAGCCGCTAGACATGGGCGGACCCTAGGACATGTGACACGTGTTCGTGTCGACGAAGAGGCACTAGTAGAAAACAGGGCTTTCGTTCGGGCCAGGTGAGCCCATTAGTCCCGGTCCAGTCACGAACCGGGACCCATGGGCCCATTGGTCCCGGTTCGTGAGGCCAGGGGCCTGCCGGGCCTCGTGGGGGTATTGGACCTAGGTCGTCTCGCCCATTTGGTCCCGGTTGTTGGGACGAAGCGGGACCAATGGGCCTCGCTCCTGGCCCACCACCATTGGTCCCGGTTGGTGGCCTGAGCCGGGACCAAAGGGTGGTCTTTAGTACCGAGTCAAGCCACAAACCGGGACCAGTGAACCAGCCAGGGAAGAGGGCTTTTGTGTGTAAAACATTAAAAGCAAAAAAGAATTTTCATAAAATAAATAAAAAAGAAAAAAAAGAAAACAAAATAAATAAGTAGAAACAAAATAAAATAAATAAGAAGAAAGAGAAAAACTTTCATAAATAAGTAGAAACAAAATAAACTTTAATAAAGTAAAATAAATAAACTATAATAAAATAAATAAAAATAGCAATAGTAAGTAGAAACAAAATAAAATAAATAAAGCAAAAAAGAAAGAATTTTCACAAAATAAATAAAAAGCAAAAAAGAAAAGAAAATAAATAAGTGGAAACAAAATAAACTTTAATAAATAAGTAAAAACAAAATAAACTTTTATAAAACCTCTAGTATTATTGAAACTAAAATTTATGCAACTAAAATTATCAACATATTTTCTGTTCAAAGCATTAAAAGAAAAAAGAATTTTCATAAAGAATTTTTTTGTTACAAACTTTAATAGCAAAAAGAATTATCATAAAGAATTTTCTGTTAGAAACTAAAATAGCAAAATATGTTTTTGAATATAATGATAAAATACAGTAATATTAAACAGCAGGAAAAAGAATCACTTCAATATCTAAGTTTATAGTAAAGTTATTCAAAAACTAGTGATGCACACAAATTTCAAAAAATTCAAATTTAAACTATTCAAACTGGAAAACAAATGGCACTAACAAAAAGTTTATAATTTTTATTACCTAAAAGCAAAAGGAACTAAAAAATAAAGCAAAGAACAAAAGAAAATAAATAATGCAAAAAACAGAGAAAAAAATGTGACCTACTGAGCTAGTACGGCCTAAATACGACTAGAAACCATACGATAGGCCAGGATTCAGGCCCGCAGAAGGCCCAGTAGGCCCAACAGGCATAGCAGTGACAATTAGGCCTGTAAGCCTTCAATCGAGAGGAGCTCGAGAGGGGTGCGGCAGTGGGGCTTATAAACCATTGTGCGCCCCTCTCAACTAGCAAGGTGGGACTAAAGTTTTGGCCACGGGCAGCACGAGGCCTTTGTTCCCGGTTGGTAGCACCAACCGGGACCAATGCCACCCTTTAGTCTTGGTTGGTGGCACCAACCGGGACTAAAGGGGGGCTTTGGTCCCGGTTGGTGGCACCAACCGGGACTAATACTCGTGCTATATAAGCCAACACTTTGCAAATTTTCAGCAGTTTCTCATTATCCCCGCCGTAGACGCCGCCCTCTGCCCCGACGCCCTGCTCCTCGTCGCCGTCGCCCGCGCCCGTCGTGACCGTCATCGTCGCTCGCGCCCGCCGTCGCCCACGCCCGTCATCGCGCCGCCCCTGCCCCCGACCATATCATCGCTCGCGCCCGTCATCATGCCGCCCCTGCTCCTCGTCGCTGTCGTTGTCGCTGTCACCGTCGCACATGCCCATCGTCGCTGTTGCCCGCGCCCGTCGTTGCGCCGCCCCTGCCCCCGAGCACACTGTCATCGCGCCGGCCCCTGCCTCGTGCCTGAGCCCCTGCCCGCTACCCGCCCCTACATGCCGGTGCCCTTGCCGCCACCGTTGTTGCTATCGCTATCGCCATTGCCGTCGCCAGCCGCCCCTGCTGTGAGCCGTCGCGCCGCCCCGGCTCTATTTTTTTATTTTTTTATTAGATTAAAATTTTGTTCATATGTATACTAGGGGGTGGGGGTCAATATACCCCCTCCCCGACAACTTCGACATGAGGGGGGTGGGAGTCGATATACCCCCTCCCTGATAACTTCGACATGAGGGGAGTGGGGGGTCATATGATGTGTTTTTGTGCATATGATGTTTTTTTATATATGTATTAATTTTTTATTTAGGTTGTTAATGAGGAATAAATACGAAGATAAAAAAAGAGGAGAAGAAGAAAGGAATAGAGGTGAAGAAAAAAAAAGAGTAATTTCTAAAAAAAATCTTCTTCACTCTTCTTCACCTCTATTCCTTTCTTCTTCTCCTCTTTTTTTCTTTTTTTTCTTTATCGGGTATGTCATTGTCGATATACCACCTCCCCGATAACCTCGACATGAGGGGGGGGGGGTCGATATAGACCCTCCTCGATAACTTCGACATGAGCAGGAATAGGGGTCGAGGGGTCGAGGGTTCGAGGGTCGTCGAGGGTTCGAGGGTTGAGGGGTCGAGGGTTTGAGGGTTCGAGGGTTCTAGGGTCGAGGGTCGAGGTTCGAGGGTTCATAGAATTTTTTTGGTGATATTATTGTCGAATATGCAAATGTTTGTATGTTCATATGTAAAGAATATGTCATTTTTTTGTAGTAGATGATGATGATGATATATGAAAACTTGGTCAATTTTTCCTCTTGTAATTTTGTTCGATGAATGTTTTCTGTTAAAACTCATATTAAGTTTGTTCGATGAATGTTTCATGGGAGAGACGGAGTAAAAACTCATCGGACGTGAGGGGGGAGGAGTCCCCCTTCGGTTCCTAACTCTCTCGAGAATTCAACATATATTCAACATGAGGGGGGGTCGATACCCCCCTCCCCGATAACTTTGACATGAGGGGGGGTCGATATACCCCCTCCCCGATAACATTTTTTTCCATGTATGTATGTCGTCGTTGTCGATATACCCCCTCCTTTATCAAGTTAAAGGAGCGTTGTCGTCGAGGCCACCCCGAACCCTTTAAGCGTTGCCGAGGCCACCCCAAACCCTAGAGAAGCATCGTGGCCATTAAATAATATAATTCCTTTTTGTGAATAGCTATAGCTAGGTCTATATTTGCCACTAATATATCTATCTGTCATGTTTGTATAATAATTGTCATGTTGTAATATTTGTAGAAACTATGGAGCACGGCTGAGACAAGGAAGCAGAACAGGTGTTGGGGGACATAATCGCAGCCGGCGCTGATTTCATGTCGTATCTCAACGAAACCGATGGTCTGGAAGGAGAGGGTGAATAAGTAGGCTACGGTTATCGAACAACGAAGGAGGAAGGACATGATTATGATGGCTCCGGTGACCGAATGCCGGTGCAAGAAGGAGGCCGTGATGATGGCTCCGGTGACCGAACAGAGTCCGGCCAGGTATATATATTAATTAAGCATGTGCTGCCTAGCTAATTGATGCATTCATTGTTTTGGTATCTATACATATTAACTATCGTCTTTCTTCTTATTTCTAGCCCTCCGGATCGAGCACAACTTCGGTAAAGAGACGAGGCCCGAAGAAAAAGTTGCGCTCAAATGAAAGGTTCACGATCACAGCAATCGCGCGCGATGGCCAACCAATTGAACCCCTCCGAACCAAGGAGGCATTTACTGCTCAGTGCGGGGTTCTTGTTAGGGACATGATCCCGATCAGCATCGAGCTATGGAATCAGCCTAAGGATGAAGAGCTTCAAGTTTCTTTTGTCAAAGATATACAGAAAAATTATCTTTGGAAAGTGCTGAAGGTAAATTTCACCCTACCAGAAGAGGAGGATCCGGAGAATCTAGTTAAGGAGCCAATGATCAAGTCCTTTGCGTTCAAGAAGATGGCAGATCTATTCAGGAGGTGGAAGAATGAGCTGAAAGCAAAGTTTGTCGACAAAAACAAGACACCAGAATCCGTCGGCCGATTTGAGAAGCTCAGAGATCAATGGGATGCATTTGTGGCCAACAAGACATCGGAGAGGAGTAAGAAGATGTCAGCAATAAACAAGATAAATTCTGCAAAGAAGGAGCATCACCATCGCACGGGGTCAGGTGGCTACCTCAAAGCTCGACCATTGTGGGCCAAGGTTGAGAACGACCTGCTTGATAAAGGGGTCGAACCAGAGACATTGAACTGGCCAGACCGTTGCCAGACTTGGTTCTTCGGGGTTGGCGGAACCTTGGACCCTGTAACAGGGAAGTGCATTTGGACGAGGGAGCAACTGCGAATACCCCTCACGAAGCTTCGACACTATATTAATGCAGCGCAAGAAGGGACATTCGTTCCAGACAGAGAGAAGGACGAGCTCTTAATGGCCCTCGGGAATCCTGAGCACCCTGGACGGACATGAGGCATGCCAGGCTCCGTTCCATAGAAGGCTGGGTTTCTGAACGCAGGCGGTTACAAATGCCAAGAGAGGAGGAGGAAGGTGGAGCAGAGAGAACTACAGGAGCTGCACGCAAGGGTACAGAAGCTAGAGGAACGAGATGCAGTTCGAAGCAAGCGACGTGCCGAAGCTACCTCGCCATCTCAGCGGAGAAGCAGCGTGGCTTCCACCGAGCTGCTTCAGGTGGAGCCTGTCTTCACGGCTCCTGCTAGCTACCCCATGGATGCTATCACTGAGTCTCAACATTGCCACCTTATGATGCAATGGCAGAAGTACAAAGTCAAGGTGGCTGTCGGCTCTGTTCGACCTCCTAAACCCGGCGCAACTTTTCACTGCCGTCCAATTCCAGAAGGATATGCTAGGGTGACGGTGGAAAAAATAATGGAGGGATTTGAGGAGCTCGTGCTTGACCACCCTACCGGTGAAGGGGAGACTCGGCTGGGTTCTGCTTTGAAGACTCCATGCCTATGGCGGAAGGAGCTCATCAACCTTCCGAACTGGACGCCTCTGCCTCCTCCTCCTCCTCCGGCGAGTCAGGGCACTCCACCTCCTCCTCTGTCGGCTCCTCCTGCGAGTGATCAGGGCACTCCATCTCCTTCTCCGACATGTGGCGGCACTCTGCCTCCTTCTCCGCCTGCACCGGCGTGCCTGACCAGCCAGCATCCTCCTTCTCCGCCTCGTCAGCAAGGACGGAAGAGAACCGCCGCCCCTCCGGCTGCTCCGGTGCGTCGCAGTCCTTCTCCTCTGCCTCGTAAGCAACTAAAGAAGAAAGCCGCAGCCGCTCGGCCTGCTCCGGCATCTAGCAGTACAGGCGGGAGGAAATACAGATTCGGTCCATCTCTCAAGACTCCAGAGAAGTTACCATACGAGATGACCGAGAAGGAAAATGAGGAGATCTGTCAAGCCCAAGTGAAGGACTACTTCGCAACACAAAGAGCTAAGACATCCACCTCCAGAGGAGAAGATAGATCCGGTGAAAACGAAGCACACTTTGGATGCCCTGCAGCGACCACCACCGTTTCCGCCGCAAACCAACTATGAGCGCATTACTGAAAAGACATATAAGGAAGCAAAGCGGTTGTGACGCCCCCGATTTAATCGTACACTAATCATGCACGCAAATGTGTACGATCAAGATCAGGGACTCACGGGAAGATATCACAACACAACTCTACAAATAAAATAAGTCATACAAGCATCATAATACAAGCCAGGGGCCTCGAGGGCTCGAATACAAGTGCTCGATCATAGACGAGTCAGCGGAAGCAACAATATCTGAGAACAGACATAAGTTAAACAAGTTTGCCTTAAGAAGGCTAGCACAAACTGGGATACAGATCGAAAGAGGCGCAGGCCTCCTGCCTGGGATCCTCCTAAACTACTCCAGGTCGTCGTCAGCGGGCAGCACGTAGTAGTAGGCACCTCCGGTGTAGTAGGGGTCGTCGTCGACGGTGGCGTCTGGCTCCTAGACTCCAGCATCTGGTTGCGACAACCAGGAAGAAGGAAAGGGGGAAAAGGGGGGGAGAAAGCAACCGTGAGTACTCATCCAAAGTACTCGCAAGCAAGGAACTAAACTACATATGCATGGGTATATGTGTAAGGAGGCCATATCAGTGGACTGAACTGCAGAATGCCAGAATAAAAGGGGGATAGCTAATCCTGTCGAAGACTACGCTTCTGGCAGCCTCCGTCTTGCAGCATGTAGGAGAGAGTAGATTGAAGTCCTCCAAGTAGTATCTTCAAGTAGCATATCCAAGCAGCATCTCCAAGTGGCATCGCATAGCATAACCCTACCCGGCGATCCTCTCCTCGTCGCCCTGCGGAAAAGCGATCACCGGGTTGTCTGTGGAACTTGGAAGGGTGTGTTTTATTATGTATCCGGTTCTAGTTGTCATAAGGTCAAGGTACAACTCCAAGTCGTCCTGTTACCGAAGATCACGGCTATTCGAATATATTAACTTCCCTGCAGGGGTGCACCACATAGCCCAACACGCTCGATCCCATTTGGCCGGACACACTTTCCTGGGTCATGCCCGGCCGCGGAAGATCAACACGTCGCAGCCCCACCTAGGCAAAACAGAGAGGCCAGCACGCCGGTCTAAACCTAAGCGCGCAGGGGTCTGGGCCCATCGCCCTGAGCACACCTGCACGTTGCGTGGGCGGCCAAAAGCAGACCTAGCCTAGTGGCGTTCCAGTCCAATTCGGCGCGCGCCGCTCCGTCGCTGACGTCTGAAGTGCTTCGGCTGATACCACGACGTCGGGATACCCATAACTACTCCCACGTAGATGGTTAGTGCGTATAGGCTCGTAGCCAGACTCGGATCAAATACCAAGATCTCGTTAAGCGTGTTAAGTATCCGCGAACGCCGAACAGGGCCAGGCCCACCTGTCTCCTAGGTGGTCTCAACCTGCCCTGTCGCTCCGCCACAAAGTAACAGTCGAGGGCCGTCGGGAACCCAGGCCCACCTCTACCGGGATGGAGCCACCTGTCCTTTCAGCCCCCTCGTCAGAATCACCTGCGGGTACTCAATGAGCTGACCCGACTTTAGTCACCATCTGTATAGTATGTATGTATGTAGTATATACCCGTGATCACCTCCCAAGTGATCACGGCCCGATAGTATAGCAAGGCAGACTGACAAGAATGTAGGGCCAATGATGATAAACTAGCATCCTATACTAAGCATTTAGGATTGCAGGTAAGGTATCAACAGATGTAGCGACAATGCCAGGCTATGCATCAGAATAGGATTAACGGAAAGCAGTAACATGCTAAACTACTCTAATGCAAGCAGTGTAGAGAAGAGTAGGCGATATCTGGTGATCAAGGGGGGGGCTTGCCTGGTTGCTCTGGCAAGAGAGAGGAGTCGTCAACTCCGTAGTCGAACTGGTCAGCAGCAGCGTCGATCTCGTAGTCTACCGGAGAGAAGAGGGGGAAGAAATAATGAATACAGAGCAAACAAAGCATCACAAAATATAACAAGGCAATACGCGGTGTTCGGTGTGCCCTAACGCGGTAGTAGGTGATACCGGTGAAGGGGGAAAACATCCGGGAAAGTATTCCCGGTGTTTCGTGTTTTCGGGCAGAGGAGCCGGAGGGGAAAAGTTGCGAGTTCGATAGGTTAGGGGTGTGTGGCGGACGAACGGACTGCGTATCCGGAATCGTCTCGTCGTTCTGAGCAACTTTCGTGTTGAAAATATTTTAATCCGAGTTACGGATTAAAAGATATGATTTTCTAAAGATTTAATCATTTTCTGATTTTAATTATTTATTTAAATTCAACATTATCCAAAACAGTATTTGCTGACGTCAGCATGATGTCAGCATGACGTCAGCAGTTGACTTGGTCAACCTGACAGGTGGGTCCCACCTGTTAGGGATTGTTTAGCTAATTAACAATTAGGGTAACTATTTATTAGGTTAATTAATCCTAATTAGTTAAACTAAACAAGATTAGATAAGTTAATTAATTAGTTAATTAATTAATTAATTAATTAATTAATTTTATTATTAATTATTTATTTATTATATATATATTTTTAATTCTTTTTTTTTTCTATAATCGTTCTGGGGCTGGGGTTTGGGGCCCCGGCTGTCATTGGCCCCAAGGGCCTAAGCGGGCGCAAGGGTACGGGTAACGGGCGCCAGGACTCAGCGGGTGCGGGCGTTGCCCCAGGCGTGGCGTTGCCCGAATGCAGGACGCGCCGGGGCGAGGCCGCAGGCTGCCGGCGACAGCGGAGCGGGCGTGACCGGTGCGGGGCCGTGGTGGGCACGTGCAAGAGCAAGGCGAGGCGAGGGCATCACGGCGTGGCCAGGGCCGGACGAGCACGGCGCCGGACGGGCCCAGCGCCGGGAGCGCGGGCGCGTCGCGCGTGCGAAAAGGCAACTCGGGGAGGGCGAGGACGCGCGCCGAGGCCAGGGACGGATGCGGCGAGCGGCGGGGACTGCAGAAGCAGAGAGGGAGGAGGGGAGACGGCGGCTCACAGGGGAACGCAGGGAACGAGGCAGCGAGGCGCGAGGAGGGCGACGTGGACGACGACGGAGGCGGGCCGTCGAGGGAGGAAGACGGGCCAGTCCAGCAACGGGGTCGGGGAGGTGGCGATCCGGGTGGCGCTGGCGTCGGGGTCGTGGCGGCAATGTTGCCGGCGACGGGGGAAGCGGCGCCGTTCGGGGGAGTTGCGGGCATCGGGGTCGATGGGGTCGGGGCGCCGTTGGAGAAGCAGGCCGGTGGGGGAGCGCTCCGGCATCCAACGGCGAGGCGGCGTCGGGCGGCGGCGAGCGCTGGGCGTCGGGGTCGACGGGATCGGGGCCGATCCCGATCCAGATCGGTGGGGGGAGAAGGGGATCGAGGGGGAGTGGAGTTCGTGCGGGAGCAGTGGGGGTGGACCGGGCTAGGGTTCGGTCGCTCGGGGAGATAAGGGGGAATGGGGTGGGCCTCCTGGTGGCCGAACGGGCCGGCCTGCTGGGCCGAAGCCCAGTGGGGGGGGGCCTTTCTCTCTTTTCCCTTTTTTTTTCTTTTGTTTGTTTGCTGTTTTCATTTATTATTTCTTTCTTTATTTATTTTAGTTGCATTTTAATTTAGTAAAATATACACTTAGTATTTCAACTTAGTCCATAGTCACAAAAATAAATCTAGACCCCAAATAACTTAGTTTGACATTTTATTAATTATAAAAGGTATTTAATTAATCTCTTTGCTACTGTTTTATTTATCTCATAGTATTTAAACATTTTATAAATGTGCGGTTTTCCCATCATAATTATCTATGCAATATTTGGTTCACTCCGAACACTTTAGTTTTAATATTTGAAAAGTTTTATCGTTTGCCTGATTTTGAACTTGAATTTGAATCGGTTTCGAACTAACACGAGATTCGTCAACAGTAACCGAGGTGATGTGGCATCATTAGTGGGGATTACTGTAGCTTAATTACCCGGGCGTCACAATTCTCCTCCACTACAAGAAATCTCGTCCCGAGATTTAAGAGGGGAGTAAGGGGAAAGTTCTGGTTAGGATATTCTAACGGATCTTCTCGAAGAAGTTAGTTCCTTTCGTTGATGTCTTCAATCCTTTATTCCGGTGCATCATGATAAACTTGTCACCATTTCTTCGTGAACTCCATCGTGCTTACGAATAGGTAAGGGGTAGCTCTACAATGCAAGGGTGTTATAAGGGAAAATCATCTGGGGGTATCCCAAGAATGAACTTATGAGTATCTCTCGAGTTGAACAAATGACACACATCGAGAGTAAAGTAAGACAGTGCGATAAGAAGTTTCAAGCGGATAGGCAATCGTTCATTGTCTGAAACAGGGTGCGAAAGGGGTTCAGAGCAACGGGAATAAGTATTGTGTCCGATACCAGAATAGAGCATTAGGAAGGTGGCCCGTGAATTAAATATGAAGCCAAGCGTGGGAAATAACCATTAGTAACAGGGCTGTACAGGAGAGTCAGGTTTTGATCCTGTGGAACTGTGGGTTATGGGCCCACCATGTGGGTTAAACGTTGAGAGAGCGGTGACATCTTGCACGGTTATGATAGCAAGGCATGCCAGAGAATAACCTGTCAGTTAGGTCGGTAACAACGTCGATACCAAGGGCGAGGGACGAAGAGAACCATTTTCCTGCTCGTTGAACGAGGCGGGCCAATAGGCAAGGTTCTCGTCCATTGGTGGTTACCGGAATGTCATCAACAATAGTAATAGGGTCTTACTTACAGAGTGGTACAACGAGGTGCTTACCTAAGCAGGGGATTATCACTGCTTAGATTATATATCTCCCAAGAAAGGTTCAAACAACCAATGGAAAGTAAAATATGATTATCATATTAAACAGAACAATGGAAAGGAAAATGTGTTTAAACACATATTTCAAGGGCATATCCTTCCCAAGGACAAGCAGAGCATGATATCCACGATAGTATATAACGTAGAAAATTCTCTCGGTGAGGGGAGAGAATTTCATGACGTTACCCCTACCACGGTGTTTGGATAATTGAGCAAGAAACATTTAGCATTGGGCTTCGAATGTTCTTGTTGAAAATCAGAGTACCACAGACATGCTTCGAGATAGCATTGACATGGTCTTCAGGTGAAGATCAGACTTTGGAATCACGAAGGATCCATCGGGAATAACTTGTAGTAACAGTATTACAATTTCCTCATGGACGAATGGATAACCCTGCTGAAAAGGAATCTATAATGATAGGTCCTCCAGCCGGGGGGGGGGGGGGTGCTAGGCATGACATCATGCTACCGGGTCATCAAAGGATCATCACCATAACTCTTGGAAAGTTGTCCCAACCATCATATCTGACCGAGATTCAGATCCGATTGGTGTCATGATACCTCAGACTCAGGATGTCCGAGAAGAAAAGGTGCAACACAAATAGACGAAGTGGCATTTCAAGATTCTCAGGAAACGAACTACGGGAGCGGGTTCTTGAAGCAATAGTTCATCCTTAAACCACAGAGGGGATGAGAAGGTGGCTGATGGACTCAGCGACAATTCATCGAGAATTCCAAACGGATGGATTTCCACGATAATGTGAACAAGAAGATGACATTTGTCAGCTCAAATGGCATAATGATGTATGCTCGAGGAAAACATACACATTTAACCATTGGTTGAAAGGTGCACCCGAAGTATGGGCTGGGTTGCACGACCGACGTCGGAATGGTGATTCAATAATCGATAGTCTAAGAATTTCACTTCAAAGCAAGAGGCTTGCTAGAAGTTTTGAATTCACACGACATAGCTCAATTGTCGGTATTCCGGTTGAAAACAATACGGGGGCCAAGGAATGAACGAAGATGGCAAGAAGTATTATGATATCAAGAATTCTTAAGAGGTGGTGAAATTCTCACCACACCCTTGACAAAAGGAGATGGTAATACTTCCGAGGTAAGGAAGATCAACTGCTGGGTAGCAGGGATCCCAAGGTTTACACAAAACACGAACAACTTGTGTTGAACGGAAGGCAATAAAGTGGTCGATGATAATACAATTCATCGAGGGCAAGGATGGTATTTCTCATCATAAATTCAATTGATATCCTGGATGAGCTCGGAATGTTGATGATCACGACACCTTTGTCGAGAGAGTTCAGGAAGATGTAATCGATCGGCGACAACATCAAGTCAAAGTAATGATGAAGTGAAAGGTTATTGGAACCAAGGGTACGACACAAACTCGAAACCAAGCTTGTTGTTCAAGGCGAAATGATATGCCGATGAGGATCGACGTAAGGTTAATTCATCGTCGAAAATTGTGCTCCGAGAAGAAGGACCGGGTAGCACAGTTAAAATTTAGCAAGATAATGATATAGCCGATCAGGCTAGGAATGATGTGATCGGGTACAAACTCGTACTTAAAGAAGATTATCAAGTGTCGTTGAACCGTAATGCAGACTCGGTTCAGTTATCGGTGTCTTTGAGTGTTTAATAACTCAGAGCCCGTGAAAAATTGGATTCAGTGGGAAGGTAGCACTTGATGAAGAACTCATAAGAAGTTATGCTGTTCCATGATAATCTCGAGATACAGGGGGGGTAATACCCGACACAAGATCAAAGTAAAGGTTGGACTGGTGTATTGATCCATAGAAGACAATTATTTTGACTTGTCCGAGAAATGAGATCAAAGAAGAACAATCATGGTCGGAACCACGATTGCAAAAGGCCAGATCCTAGATATAAGAGGAGCTTATACCAAAGGAGTAATTAATTTAAGAGAAGCTTTAATAACAAGATCTACATCGTGTCCATGGGCATGAACACAAAGTTCAAGGTCGACTCCCACTTCTCCAATGCATAACCTTCCATTCACCTCTCGTATTTCGAAGATGACAATAGTTGTTGAAAGTTTTACCTGGTGCAATACCAGATAAGTATGACTCGTGAAATCTTTCGGGTTCACACCGGTGAGGTAAGGCGTTGGTTCAATCCCATCAGGGCTTCTTACGATCATATAACATAAGCTTCAAGGGTAAATATCACCAACTCGAAAGCAGAGCATGGTTGACAAAAGGAAAGGATACAATTTACCAAAGGCATTATGTATCGGAGAAAGAACTCACAAAGCGACTAATTATGAAGGACACTGTCGGATAATAATCCAACAGTGGATATGGCGATCCACAATGGGGCTGATATGAGTATCGATACCCAATCAGAGGAAGAAAGATTGCAAATGCATCGATTTATAGAACAGCTGAATAGTTCAACGCTTAATTAGCAAAGTAATTATGATTTTCAAATCAAGGGATCAGGAGAAAATGCTCTGATCAAGAATGGATAAGCTGAATAGACTTAGGGGTACAATCAATGACAATTGGATTTGTTGAGAACCAATTCCAGTTAAAAGAATGGCAGCTCAGTGAGAAAGGTAATCTATAAGGATCAAAGATGATTGCGGGTATTCACAAACATATTGAGTCAACAGACTCAAAATGATAATGACAAGGAATGTCAATATGACTACGAGACTTATGGGATTAACCATAATGCAAGCAAGCAAGAATTTCAAGAGCCAAAGGCTCCAGAGAATTTTCGGAAGATCGAATAGTATTTTGAAGACTTTTGTGAAACACATGAACAACTGGGGATAAGCGGATACTCGACAAGTGCGAGAATTATCCATAGGGGTATTCAGGTGACAAGGAATTGCAAGACAGTAGACACAAGATATTCTCGGATCAATAGAGAGAATTTCGGGGTATCTTGTAATAACAAGATCAACTGGGAATAAAAGTAAGAACGTCAAGTGTATGTATTTATCCATAGGGATATTACGATGGTAGCGAATTGCAAAAGCAACGGACACAAGGTCTCAAAAGAGTTTCGGCGAGTAACTTCGAAATCTTCTGGTGCAGTCGGCGATCACCTGGACTGAAGGGGCTCTCCGGGAGAAAGTATTTTCGAGAACCTAAAGTCAGATTTTAGTAGAAATCGTTTAACCCGAGTAGAAGAGAGTTCAGAGTCCCAGAGTAAAGGTCGAGGAGTAAAAGATCCTAATACCACCCAATGGCGACGTGGGCCCATGGGCCGCACAGCCAGATTAGTAAAAGTTTTGTAAAGTCTAGACTCGACTTCGGCCAAGGAGTTGGAAGGGGGATTCCTACAGGCAGTCGGCTCTAATACCAACTTGTGACGCCCCCGATTTAATCGTACACTAATCATGCACGCAAATGTGTACGATCAAGATCAGGGACTCACGGGAAGATATCACAACACAACTCTACAAATAAAATAAGTCATACAAGCATCATAATACAAGCCAGGGGCCTCGAGGGCTCGAATACAAGTGCTCGATCATAGACGAGTCAGGGGAAGCAACAATATCTGAGTACAGACATAAGTTAAACAAGTTTGCCTTAAGAAGGCTAGCACAAACTGGGATACAGATCGAAAGAGGCGCAGGCCTCCTGCCTGGGATCCTCCTAAACTACTCCAGGTCGTCGTCAGCGGGCAGCACGTAGTAGTAGGCACCTCCGGTGTAGTAGGGGTCGTCGTCGACGGTGGCGTCTGGCTCCTAGACTCCAGCATCTGGTTGCGACAACCAGGAAGAAGGAAAGGGGGAAAAAGGGGGGAGAAAGCAACCGTGAGTACTCATCCAAAGTACTCGCAAGCAAGGAACTAAACTACATATGGATGGGTATATGTGTAAGGAGGCCATATCAGTGGACTGAACTGCAGAATGCCAGAATAAAAGGGGGATAGCTAATCCTGTCGAAGACTACGCTTCTGGCAGCCTCCGTCTTGCAGCATGTAGGAGAGAGTAGATTGAAGTCCTCCAAGTAGTATCTTCAAGTAGCATATCCAAGCAGCATCTCCAAGTGGCATCGCATAGCATAACCCTACCCGGCGATCCTCTCCTCGTCGCCCTGCGGAAAAGCGATCACCGGGTTGTCTGTGGAACTTGGAAGGGTGTGTTTTATTATGTATCCGGTTCTAGTTGTCATAAGGTCAAGGTACAACTCCAAGTCGTCCTGTTACCGAAGATCACGGCTATTCGAATAGATTAACTTCCCTGCAGGGGTGCACCACATAGCCCAACACGCTCGATCCCATTTGGCCGGACACACTTTCCTGGGTCATGCCCGGCCGCGGAAGATCAACACGTCGCAGCCCCACCTAGGCAAAACAGAGAGGCCAGCACGCCGGTCTAAACCTAAGCGCGCAGGGGTCTGGGCCCATCGCCCTGAGCACACCTGCACGTTGCGTGGGCGGCCGAAAGCAGACCTAGCCTAGTGGCGTTCCAGTCCAATTCGGCGCGCGCCGCTCCGTCGCTGACGTCTGAAGTGCTTCGGCTGATACCACGACGTCGGGATACCCATAACTACTCCCACGTAGATGGTTAGTGCGTATAGGCTCGTAGCCAGACTCGGATCAAATACCAAGATCTCGTTAAGCGTGTTAAGTATCCGCGAACGCCGAACAGGGCCAGGCCCACCTGTCTCCTAGGTGGTCTCAACCTGCCCTGTCGCTCCGCCACAAAGTAACAGTCGAGGGCCGTCGGGAACCCAGGCCCACCTCTACCGGGATGGAGCCACCTGTCCTTTCAGCCCCCTCGTCAGAATCACCTGCGGGTACTCAATGAGCTGACCCGACTTTAGTCACCATCTGTATAGTATGTATGTATGTAGTATATACCCGTGATCACCTCCCAAGTGATCACGGCCCGATAGTATAGCAAGGCAGACTGACAAGAATGTAGGGCCAATGATGATAAACTAGCATCCTATACTAAGCATTTAGGATTGCAGGTAAGGTATCAACAGATGTAGCGACAATGCCAGGCTATGCATCAGAATAGGATTAACGGAAAGCAGTAACATGCTAAACTACTCTAATGCAAGCAGTGTAGAGAAGAGTAGGCGATATCTGGTGATCAAGGGGGGGGCTTGCCTGGTTGCTCTGGCAAGAGAGAGGAGTCGTCAACTCCGTAGTCGAACTGGTCAGCAGCAGCGTCGATCTCGTAGTCTACCGGAGAGAAGAGGGGGAAGAAATAATGAATACAGAGCAAACAAAGCATCACAAAATATAACAAGGCAATACGCGGTGTTCGGTGTGCCCTAACGCGGTAGTAGGTGATACCGGTGAAGGGGGAAAACATCCGGGAAAGTATTCCCGGTGTTTCGTGTTTTCGGGCAGAGGAGCCGGAGGGGAAAAGTTGCGAGTTCGATAGGTTAGGGGTGTGTGGCGGACGAACGGACTGCGTATCCGGAATCGTCTCGTCGTTCTGAGCAACTTTCGTGTTGAAAATATTTTAATCCGAGTTACGGATTAAAAGATATGATTTTCTAAAGATTTAATCATTTTCTGATTTTAATTATTTATTTAAATTCAACATTATCCAAAACAGTATTTGCTGACGTCAGCATGATGTCAGCATGACGTCAGCAGTTGACTTGGTCAACCTGACAGGTGGGTCCCACCTGTTAGGGATTGTTTAGCTAATTAACAATTAGGGTAACTATTTATTAGGTTAATTAATCCTAATTAGTTAAACTAAACAAGATTAGATAAGTTAATTAATTAGTTAATTAATTAATTAATTAATTAATTTTATTATTAATTATTTATTTATTATATATATATTTTTAATTCTTTTTTTTTCTATAATCGTTCTGGGGCTGGGGTTTGGGGCCCCGGCTGTCATTGGCCCCAAGGGCCTAAGCGGGCGCAAGGGTACGGGTAACGGGCGCCAGGACTCAGCGGGTGCGGGCGTTGCCCCAGGCGTGGCGTTGCCCGAATGCAGGACGCGCCGGGGCGAGGCCGCAGGCTGCCGGCGACAGCGGAGCGGGCGTGACCGGTGCGGGGCCGTGGTGGGCACGTGCAAGAGCAAGGCGAGGCGAGGGCATCACGGCGTGGCCAGGGCCGGACGAGCACGGCGCCGGACGGGCCCAGCGCCGGGAGCGCGGGCGCGTCGCGCGTGCGAAAAGGCAACTCGGGGAGGGCGAGGACGCGCGCCGAGGCCAGGGACGGATGCGGCGAGCGGCGGGGACTGCAGAAGCAGAGAGGGAGGAGGGGAGACGGCGGCTCACAGGGGAACGCAGGGAACGAGGCAGCGAGGCGCGAGGAGGGCGACGGGGACGACGACGGAGGCGGGCCGTCGAGGGAGGAAGACGGGGCCAGTCCAGCAACGGGGTCGGGGAGGTGGCGATCCGGGTGGCGCTGGCGTCGGGGTCGTGGCGGCAATGTTGCCGGCGACGGGGGAAGCGGCGCCGTTCGGGGGAGTTGCGGGCATCGGGGTCGATGGGGTCGGGGCGCCGTTGGAGAAGCAGGCCGGTGGGGGAGCGCTCCGGCATCCAACGGCGAGGCGGCGTCGGGCGGCGGCGAGCGCTGGGCGTCGGGGTCGACGGGGTCGGGGCCGATCCCGATCCAGATCGGTGGGGGAGAAGGGGATCGAGGGGGAGTGGAGTTCGTGCGGGAGCAGTGGGGGTGGACCGGGCTAGGGTTCGGTCGCTCGGGGAGATAAGGGGGAATGGGGTGG
The DNA here is from genome assembly GCF_018294505.1 of Triticum aestivum. Lineage (NCBI taxonomy): Eukaryota > Viridiplantae > Streptophyta > Magnoliopsida > Poales > Poaceae > Triticum > Triticum aestivum. Next base: position 167,547,655 of record NC_057813.1, read on the forward strand.
GCCTCCTGGTGGCCGAACGGGCCGGCCTGCTGGGCCGAAGCCCAGTGGGGGGGGGGGGCTTTCTCTCTTTTCCCTTTTTTTTTTCTTTTGTTTGTTTGCTGTTTTCATTTATTATTTCTTTCTTTATTTATTTTAGTTGCATTTTAATTTAGTAAAATATACACTTAGTATTTCAACTTAGTCCATAGTCACAAAAATAAATCTAGACCCCAAATAACTTAGTTTGACATTTTATTAATTATAAAAGGTATTTAATTAATCTCTTTGCTACTGTTTTATTTATCTCATAGTATTTAAACATTTTATAAATGTGCGGTTTTCCCATCATAATTATCTATGCAATATTTGGTTCACTCCGAACACTTTAGTTTTAATATTTGAAAAGTTTTATCGTTTGCCTGATTTTGAACTTGAATTTGAATCGGTTTCGAACTAACGCGAGATTCGTCAACAGTAACCGAGGTGATGTGGCATCATTAGTGGGGATTACTGTAGCTTAATTACCCGGGCGTCACAGCGGTCAGGAAGTACTTGCAGTGACAAAAGGTTACAAGAACGAAGAACTGGGAAAAAATTCCCCAGCTCGGTGAACAAGCGAACCAACCGTGCCCCCGCTCAAGGTTTCTAGCGATATCGTCGCTAATCATCCGGGGATCTTGCCCGATACCAATCCTTGAGATTACGACGATGTACATTTTGATATAATGGAGGTGGATGAATTCAAATACGAGTACAGGAAGCCTCTCATCAAAGATGGAACTACTCTAACAACGATGATGCGAAGATTTCATGATTGGTACATGGAAACCTGCAGAAAGCAGTCAGCTCGGAAGAAAATCGATACTTTGACGCTGAAAGTTAAAACAGGATCAACACGACCTCATTGGAATTGAGGAGTTGTCTGTTCCATTTGAGGAGTTCTTCCAGTTTTTCAATTTAAAGGCCCTCGATAAATTAACGGTCACTTGCTACTGTCTGTAAGTACTACTTCTGTCATTAAGTCTCTATATATAGCTCAGCTCTTTCATTGTATGTATATATAATTATCCTCACTATGTTATGCAGATTGAAGATCGTCGAATGCAGAAAAGCTGAAATGTATGATATTGGGTTCATTAACACAAATCTCATAGATGAATTTATGGCTAAATTTCATGCCAAAGAAACCGAGGAGAACTTGCTATGATCGTTGGTAATAAATCAAAACAAAGATACAATACTCTTTCCTTACAACTTCAAGTGAGTGTTACTGTCTTGTGCATATTCAGTTTCCCTTAATTATTACTTGACGTTATAGTAATTAATGTAATTGATGAGTTATATGCATGCATGCGCAGTTTCCACTATATCCTCCTAGAGATTAAGCTTGACCAGGGACTCATAAGCGTCTTAGACTCGAGACGAAAAGATCGCGGGGAATATGCGGACATGCCTAAAATGCTCGAGAAGTAAGTTGAATCGATCATTATCACACCATATCGGCAACTTTGTTCATTTCATGATATCAAGTAATTGTTTTCTTTGTCTCAGAGGGTTTGGAAAGTATTCACCGCACAAGTTTCAGGACTGCCGCGGGATCTGCGATGGAAATTCCCAAAAGTGAGTACTACTAGCTAGCTAGTTCCGCGCATCTCCCATTTATTCTAGGTACTTTCATCAATGCCATTTATAAGGCTTCATTATCAGTTTGATTGACCTCTATTTCTCGTAAAGTGCTTGTGGCAGGAACCCGGGAATAATTACTACGGATACTACGTCTGCGAGTTCATCTACAAAGCGACGGCCAAGAATAGGCGGGGCTACTCTAAAAGACAATATGAAGTGCGTAAGCAAAAATATTCACAAGTTTATTTTATTACCATCATTTCTGTTGAGTTTCATTCATATATATGTATTGAGTCCCTTATTCAAATTAGATGTGGGAGATGCGGAATGAACTCCTACCACAAGATTACGGACTCGGCTCCCCTGACGTACTGCAGGGTGCAGTTGGGTCACTGACAGGTGGGCCAACTTGCTTTCGGGCCCACCTGTCAGTGGCCCAACTGCACCCTGCAGTACGTCAGAGGAGCCTCGTCCCAAGATTACATGCGAGCAATTCAAGAGGAATTGGCTGGATTCTTTCTTGACCATGTCATCAATAAAGCCGGAGAATACCACCATGCATGTGGAAGTTGAGTTCATATGTTAGGGTATTGTAAGAGATCTTACACACACATATATATAGCTAGTACCGTCGGTAAGATATACGAAAACTTGTTGTTCGACCAATCTCTCGGAGAGAAGGAGAGGTCGATCACTTCTCTCTGTATATGTTCACGACAATCTTTCTGTACTTAATAGTTTCCTTCATTTGCTTACTAGCTAGCTAGCGTGTCGAGTCATCTCTATACGTAGCGTCGACCAAGCATGGAGATAAGAGAGGGCACTTCTCTCTATTAGCTAGCTAACACAATATATGAAACCCCTAAATTAACCCTACAACCCCCCCCCCCCTCTTTAGAAAAAAAACAGAAAATTCAGCTCCTAAAATGCTAACAAGTGGAAGCCTTTTGGTCCCGCTTGGTGGCACCAACCGGGACAAAAGACCCCCTTGCCTGGGCAAGCGGCAGCGGTCACGTGGAGCCCTATCTGTCCTGGTTCCTGGTCGAACCGGACTAAAGGGACAGGGCTTTAGTAACAACCCTTTAATCCTGTTTCGGGAATCGGGACAAATGGCCCTCACGAACCGGGACAAATGGGGTTTTTTCTACTAATGAGGGAAGCCGCGAGATGCGCCTAAGCGTGTCCCGGGTCAAACCGGATGATGCCTTCGCCGCCATAGTTACGACGAGTCATCGTGACTCGTCGAGCATCGTGTCGTCTTCATGGCTACGACGAGTCGTCGTGACTCATCGAGCGCCACGCCGCCGCCAGCATGTCGAACGGACCATGTCTCCGAGTCCCGGCCAGCCCATGACCCCTCCATAGACCGGGGAGAGAAATCTCGCCATGCGGCGGAGCCTTGCCCAGGCACCGCCGGTAGTGTAGGTAGAAGGGATGGCGCACTAGATGGCGTTGAGTCGAACGATGCATGTCGGTGAGTCCCGGACAACCCATGGCGCCTTCATGAACCGGTGAGACGAGGGCAGGTAAGGCCTCACGATGCGGCGGAGTCTCCCTCAGACGCCGCCGATGGTGTAGGTAGAAGGGGGCGCGCTAGATTGCGCCGAGTCTACCGACGTGTGTCGCCGAGTCCTTGCAAGTGCGTGAGAGAGATGGTTCTCCCGTCCCCCTTCCCCAATGCGCGAGTCCTTCACGGATCCCGACGTGAGTTCTCTTGGCGTGCCTCCCTGGTGGCTGGCTCGTGAAATCGATCCCCCCTAGTGCCCGTACGTGAGTCCTCTATTAGGCAAGAGAGTTAGCCGTTTTCTTGTTACGATTTTCTTGGACGAGATATAGATGACGATATGTTTAAAATAATCACGCTGGTGCTTCAACCCTTCGTCCAAGTCAATTGGCTCGTCGATCAGCAAAGCTGCGTAACAAAGCACAACAAAAACATTCGTGTACTTGGGTCGCTTGAACGTGTCTGCAACCGGAATGTGACCACTTTGGCAAAGTCTGAGCCTAGCTCGCCGCTGGCCGCCGGCCGCATACCCGTGTACGCATTGGTACGCATGCACACATACATTACATAGGCATTTGGATATGTATATACGTATGGCCAGCCAGTATGCAAGTATTCTTTTTTTGAAACGGAGGCAAAAGTTTTGCCTCATCTCATTAATAAAGAAGAAGAGAATTGTCCGGTTAATTTAACGGAAAACCGGGCGAAAACCGTTACAACATGCCCACATAGGACATCCCGGGCGACCTGGCAACCCACACAAGAACGCACACACGCCGTCGAGGAGAAAAACGTCGAGGTAGCAATCTGGTGTCATCGTCGTCACACCTCCGCCGGGGCGACTCCGACTCCACCATCAACGACCACCGATGGAGCTCTCACCATAAACGAGGGTCGAGGCTTGCGCCGGACAGCACCAAACAGTCCACCGCACGCGCCGAAGACCAGACAACTCCGACTCTGGCGATGAGCATTGCAGGGGGAAAGCGCTGGACCTGCGCCGAGCCAGCGCCGGAACCGACCACCCGTCTCATGTCATCGTCACCGCGGAAGCACCTCTTCTGCAGCTCCGACTTCAGGAAGACAAGTGAGGCTCGGCAGCCCCTCGAACACGCCGGATGAGACCGACTACCAAAGCCCAGCAACAGCCCAACTCCGCCTGAAGCCACCATCGTTGCCACACAAGAAGTTGCGCCACATCACCATTGCCGGACGCACACCTGCCGACCGCAATGCCGCGAGTGTCCAGCCCATGTAGCGCGCAAACGGGATCCAAAGCTCTTCAAGACGACACCCCAAAGAAGAAAGCGACGATGTCGACGCTGTCGTCCGACCTGACATGGCCTTAGGCTTTCACCCGAAAAGCTGGAACCGAGGGTGTGCAGGGGGTGGACTCCACGGCGGCGCCTCCAAGGAGGTGACACGACGTCCGCGGACGCCGACGCCGCCGACCGGCAAGATCCGGCAAGCTTTCGCCCGAAGCACCTCCCAACACCACACCCACACGCGAAGCACCGCACCGCTGACCCGCACACCTCCCACGAAGTCATCGCGCCATGATCAAGTAGAAGCCACCACATACCTCGCCGACGGCCAAGACGCCGCCGAGCCCGGTCCGGCAGAAAACGACCAGATCTGGCATCCCACCGCCGCTGCAACAGCACAGAGACCTCCAAAGGCCGGCACGCTGCCAGCCATTGCGAAGACGAGCCCCTCGTAGCAGGAAGGGGAGGGCCGCACCCACCCCGACGCTCCGAAGATGGGCGTCCGGCCGAAACCGGAGCCCGCCGACGAAGCAAACCGCGGCTGCCACCCGCGAGAGACGCTGCTATAGATCGGCAAGCCGGAGAAGAGCCACGGGGCCGAGCCCCGAAGGCCTACCGGCGCCGCTGCCAAGGCCACCGTCCCGCCTGGAGCCGCCGAGATGCGCAGTAGAAAGGGAATCGAGCCTCCCCCACCTCGAGCGCCTGCCGCCAGACGAGGAGAGCCCTGCCGCACGCCGCGCCTTGCGCGCCCACGCCACGCCGCCCGACCACGGCCACCCCCGCCAGATCCGCGCGAGCTCCGCGTCGAGCTCCCGCCGGAGCGGACGGCCTGCGCCGCCCCCGCCCGAGCCGGAGGTGAGGAAGACCCCACCGCCGCCGAGCTGCGCGGGCTTCGCCCGGCAACGTCTGCCGGCGGCGGCGAGGGGAGGAGCGGACGGCCGAGACTGAGCGGCGGCGGCAGGGTTCGCTCCCTGGCCGCCCACGGGAGCGACCTGGGGAGCGCGAGAGCAACAGCCTGTGTATGCAAGTATTCTAGTACATACACATGTACCCGGCAGCCCGGCACGGGTATTCGGCCACGTTAGACCTGGCCTGGCAGTATGTACAAGTGCTAGTGCGTAAACACGTACTCCTATGGGCATGCAATAGTAATTAGTACGTGAACATGCGCTAAGGGCATGCACGTAGGGGTATGTATAGTTCCATCACTAAACACACACATGAGGAGAAGGTTGTGCACTTAGGAAATTCATTATTTTTCCCAGAATAATTTCATTTACTAAATCATGTACTCCCTCCGTCCCAAAATAAGTGACTTAATATTGTACTAACTTTGTACTAAAGCTAGTACAAAGTCGAGTCACTTATTTTGGAACGGAGGAAGTACAAAAATATGTCAAACACGCGCACGGTTCAGTACAAGCCCGCGTTGAACGGCTTCTGCGATTCGAACAGCGCGGTCTGGAGTATGCGGCCGGTCTGCGGGTCTGTCTTGAAGATGCCCTAATTAGCTGGCATTCCCAATTGAATGTTCACACTTTTGGCAACATGTACAGGCGTGACGACGAACACGTACATGAGTAAGAACATTTTTAATAGATGATGTAGATGTAAAAATAATCAACTTATACATTTTTGAGGCACAAAAACCCGATCTTCAACAGATGATGTAGATGCAATTATTTTTTTACACCTCCGCCTTCAAAAGATGTAAAATACAACATTTCACGGTACACATTTACATTACCAAGCACAAGAGATGTAAATCCAGATGCAAAACAGGCAGTCGCGCGCCAATCCAACCGACACCATGAAAGTTCCCAACTGCCCAATCCCCTTCCCGTCACCGCCACCGCTGCTGACCGATTCCGGCCAGCTCGGGCACCACCCGCCGCCCCGGCCAGCTCCGGCGCCTCCACTACCCATTCTAGTTCGCCACCAACCATCCCCGCCGCCCGAATCCGGCCATCCGCCGCATTGCGAGCAGAGGAGGCCTGCAGCTGCTCAAGGGCGCGCTGAGGAGGGCTGCTACTGCTCAAGGGTGCGCCAGGGAGGCCTGCAGCTGCTCAAGGCTGGCCGCCATGGCACGAGCTCGGCTCACGGGGCTCTGCTGCCGCCCGGATCTGGCGTTGGTCATGGCTGACGATGACGTGCTGCTGCTCGCGCTCCGAGATGAAGGTCAGCCGGGCTACCGCTGCTGTGGCCCCGCCCCGCCATCTCCGGCGCATCCATGCGCCTCTGCCGCGCGGCCGCCGGCCGTTTTACATCTTCAAATTTACATCGTCTGTTAGATTAAATTTTACATCACCAAATATACATTATCGGTTGGAGCTCTCTTTTTTAAAGATGTAAAATGTATTTTTTGATTATGTAAATTTTACATCTCATAGTTTTGCATCTTTAAATTTGCATCATCTATCAAAAATACTCTTAGCATGTATATATCCGTGAATGCGTGAAGCGTCAGGAGGACGTGATCTCCACCAACAATAATTGTCGGGCATGCATGTGATGTGCAAACTTGGAATGTTCTTTGAAGTGTGTCAGCACTACTGCACTGGTAGATCGATCAGGAAACGAAGGACTGGTATTGCATTTTTACTCTTCCTTCTAGATATGCCTTGATTTTTTTACCATATCGTACTTACTAAGGATGTGTTCGATAATACTCTACTCCCTCGCTAGGGAGCGGAGCGACCATTTTGCCGCTCGCCAAAATTTCACTGGATGTCGCTCTGCTTCGCAGCGGAGTTATGGAGCGGAGAGTTCCCAAACGGCCTCTAAGTTCCTTGGATTGAAACTCCTAGAGGCGATTGTGGTGATCGATGGCTGGTTGTCTATGATTTTGACCGGGTCGTGCGCGGGAGTACTAAGTAGATGGGTGGTGCCGGCTAGGGGTTGGCGGTGATTTCACTGACAAAAGAAACTAGTGAGGAGCATCGGAGAAGAATGGGTGCATCAACAGTGGCGGAGCTAGACAGAATTGGCTGGGGGCGAATGGTAAAATATGAGTGGGGGGGGGGGGGGGGAGGCAAAAGCTAAAATATTTCTCATCTAAACCCTCACAGTAAATATTTTCTTCACAAGTTGCTTCAATATTGGGGGGGCCACAGCACCCCCCCCCAAGGCTACATAGCTCCGCCGTTGTGCATCAAGATATGTAGAGACACATGGTATGTGATTAGATGGGTCTAACTTGTAGAGAATTTTTTTTGACAACTTTACTTCCTCTATTCATTCGTGATCAGGCTTACATCTTTAAGTAGTAGGGGAAGAAGCTCAGAAGGAGCATTATCTAACCACTCATTACAAAGCGAACTTTTAGCAATCCTAGCTAGTTCATGTGCAACCACATTCGACTCTCTGGGGCAAAATTCGAAGACAATAGAGCTAAATTCACAAGCCAGATGATAACAATCATCAACAATGGCCGTGGCATCTCCAGCATATTGGCCATCCTTATTTATTATTTCCATAAGTTCCAGATTATCCGAGTTGACAATCAGTCTATTGCACCCAGCTGTGAGTGTTATATTCAACACAAACTTCAGAGCCATTGCCTCAGCAGTTAGTACATCATAACAGGAATCAATGAGCTTGTTTCCAGCTACAACCATATGTCCTCTATCATCTCGGATGACTGCTCCCATCACCCCCTGAAGCAAATCCCAATCAAAGGCCGCATCAACATTTAACTTGACATATCCACTAGGGGGTTTGCACCAACCTCCCCTCTTTAACGAGGCCTTTGGATCACATGAAATAGCATAGTTAGCTGCTAAAGCACATACCGTTAGCGCAACTCTCTTCGCATCTTGCACCGGCTCATTGTGCACAAGCTTTCTCCTCTCCCACCATAGGTACCAGCAGCAAGTGGACATCAAGTCATGGAAGTTTTTCACTCCCAGCACGGCCGCTTCTTGTGCTGGTAAATTAATTAAGTATGATTGAATCTCCTCTCCTGCTCGGTCTACCCAACATGCATGGCGTATAACATCCTCTAGCCCCAACTGCTGCCAAACCTCTCTGGCCTTATGGCATCGAAAGAGTAAATGAAACACATCTTCTGCTCCTTGCTTACATGCAGGACACGTCGGCCGGACTAGGATGTGTCTATTAGCAAGAACCACATTGCATGGCAGCGTTCCATGTAAGGTTCTCCAACGAAAAATTTTAACTTTTGCCGGACAATTCAGTTTCCAAACCTTTTGCCATGTTGGGTTAGCACTAGTGGCGCCCAAACCATCTGTCCTCTACAATTTACGGCCATGCTGGTAGTACCATAGAGCATGGTAGGCTGATTTCACTGTAAAAATTCCATGTTTATTCAAACTCCATGCTACAAAATCACTCATATCATGTGTGGGTAGTGGTAAAGAAAGGACCCGTTCCACATCAATCGGCCAGAAGGTTTGCTCCACAAGTGGCACATCCCACTGACCTGTAGCTGGATCAATTAAATCACTCACCTTTGATAGTAACTGGTTACCCCTTGGGGTAATAATCATTCTGGATGGTGAGTTAGGAATCCATGCATCCCTCCAAATATTTATTTTTTCACCATCCCCTACTCTCCAAATGTATCCATGTTTCAGGGTATTCACCCCTTGCATAATGCTCTGCCAAGTGTAGGAGGAATTCTTTTTCAACTTGCAATTTAACAGATCACCATCAGGAAAGTACTTTGCTCTCAAAATACGTGCACACAGGGAGTCCGGGTTTTCAATTAGTCTCCAGGCCTGCTTTGCCAAAAGAGCAAGATTAAAACAATGGATGTCTCTGAAACCCATACCTACTTGTCGTTTAGGAACACACATTTTCCACCATGCAAACCAATGCATTCTCCTCTGAACATCCCCATCTCCCCACCAGTAATGCGACATCACGTCAGTTATTCCCTTGCACATTTGTTTGGGAATTTTGAAGACCGGCATTGCATACGATGGTATAGACTGAACAACTGCTTTAAGGAGCACCTCTTTTCCACCTGCTGAGAGTTGTCTCTCTTTCCAACCGTTTACTCTTTGCCATATACGATCAATCAAGTACTGGAAGGTATCCATTTTATCCAATCCCACATGAGTTGGTAGGCCAAGATACTTATCGTTCAATGCTTCCGTCATGATATTCAAGATGTTACAAATTTGTACCCTTTCTTCAACGCTTGTGTTTGGACTAAAATAAATACTAGACTTTTCAACACTCACTTTCTGACCTGATGTTGTGCAGTATGTGTCTAGTATGTTCTTCAACGCAATTGCATTAGAAGAATTTGCCTTCATTAATATCAATGAATCGTCAGCAAAAAGCAGATTTGAAACAGTGGGGGCATCCCTGCACACTTTGACCCCTTCCAACAAACCTGTTTCTTCAGCATGGTTAAATAACGAAGTAAGTTCAGTGCACAACAAAAACAAATATGGGGAAAGTGGATCTCCCTGTCGCAGACCTCTACTGGGTTTAAAGCTTTCTGTCACATCAGAATTTAAACGAATACGATACTCAACCGAGGTCACACACTGCATAACCAAATCAACCCAATTGGCGTGGAACCCTAGTTTTAACAGTATATTATGCAAGAAGACCCATTCAATTCTGTCATATGCCTTTTGCATATCCAACTTTACGGCACACAGACCCTCCTTGCCCACACGTTTGTTTTAATAACATGGAAACTCTCATATGCAACAAGCACATTATCCGTAATTAACCATCCTGGTACAAAGGCACTCTGTGTAGGGTTGATTACTTCTGGAAGAATAAGTTTAAGACGGGTTGCGAGCATTTTTGAGATTACCTTATAAACCACATTACATAGGCTTATGGGTCTAAATTGTGTGACCTTCTATGGATCTTTAACCTTTGGAATCATAACGATAGTTGTGTCATTCCATCCTTCCGATATGTTACAAGAATTAACAGCAACTAGGACCTCCATTACCAGATCATCGCCTAACATTGGCCAGAATCGCTTATAGAAAATAGCATGAAAACCATCTGGCCCTGGGGCCTTGAGGTCACCGATATCAAACAGAGCCTTGCGAACCTCATCTGTTGTATAAGGTTTCAAGAGGGCATCATTCATCTCCTGGGTAACACATTTTTTAACTCGAGACAAAATCACCGAATCTGGATCCAACACCTCAGATGTAAAGAGATTAGCGAAGTAGGAAGTGACATGAGATTTGAGCTGATCCGTACCTTCATGCCATACACCCAACTCATCCAATAATTTCTTAATTTGATTTCTTTTTTCCCTAGTTTTACTGCATTGTGGAAGTATGATGTATTACGGTCTCCATGCAATAACCAATTAGCCCTCCCTCTCTGTATCCAATATAATTCCTCTTGATCCATCAGATTTTCCAACAGTACTTGCACCTCCCTTAGCCTAGCCCGAGACTCTGAAGTGTTTGGTCCTGAGCAAAGTTTCTCCAGTTCTTTCTTTAGCTTCCTTATGCGCTTCTTTGGGCTTTTGAGAACATTGCGATCCCAATCATGGAGGTTCGCATGGACAGCCTTGGTCCTGTCAGCAAGAGAGGGTCCAATACCTGCTGCCTTTGCTCGGTCCCATGCCGATTTGACTATCTCATTAACAGTTTCCTCTTGAACCCATCTCGCCTCAAAATGCCGGACACCTGCCGGGCTGACAAAACGAATAGCTTCCTCATATTCAGTATCAAGAATCAGTGGCCGGTGATCTGAGTGGACATGTTCAGCATTAGTAACTGCAGATAAGGGAAACTTCTGTAGCCATGCTTGGTTAGCAACAGCTCTGTCCAACCTCTCCCGAATCTCTCCTCTTTGCCATGTAAAGCAATCACCCTTGTAGCCTAGGTCTTCCAGGCCACAGTCCAAGAGGCAATCACGGAAAGCTTGCATCATACTATTAGACCTAGCATTACCTCCCTCCTTCTCTGAAGCAAACATGATCTCATTAAAGTCTCCATAGACCACCCAGGGATGTGATCCTTTTGCATGGAGCTCATGCAAGAACTGCCAAGATAAAGAACGCTGATCCCATGCCGGAACACCATAGAATCATGTCAATCTCCAGTCTACCACATCATCGGCCATAAATAAAACATCTATAAAATTGGCCGATTTATAATTCAGGACCACATCGTAATCTTTCATAGAATAACACAAGGCCCCCTGCCTTGCCATCACTTTCAGATTGATACATGAAATCAAAACCCAATCGAATCCGTAGATCATCTGCCTTAGCTTTATTCAAGTGTGACTCAGACAGAAAAAATCACACTTGCTCTCTCTCGCTCCTGCATCTCAAGGAGCTCTCGAATTGCCGTGTTTGAGAGCATCCCACGACAATTCTAGGCTATGTGTCTCATTGCTCTTGGCGGTCCTCCGATCCAACTCCACCAAGATAAATTGCCACAGCACCTAAACAATTCACCGCATCCAATCTATGAAGCGCTAGAGCGCCACTTCCCCACCAGAATCTCAAAAAACAATGCACGGTATGCTCCTCCGATCAAAACCGGCTGAGCAGAGAAACTAATCTACTACGACGACCTAAGCGGTCATAATATCGTAGTGGAGACAGATAAACCAGCGACAACGCCACGCGACGCCGACCTGGGACAGCGGATGCCGGTCCCGCGCCGCCGCCAAGGAGGCGGCCGGCGGCGGACCAGCGAAAACACTAGTCGCCTAGGTCGTGTCTGTTGACATCAAGCCACCATAATTAAAATCCTGTAGTCTAACTTGTAGAGAACAAATATACGTTGTCCCAAATAAAAATACGCAGCACCCTTGAAGCGAGCCTCCAGTCCCCGGCCTTTTTCTTCTGTTTATTTTTTCAGTTTCTTTTTTCAGCGTGTGATTGTTTTTATTTTATTTTTATTTCCCGTTTCTTTTTTCAGATTTCTTCTGGTTTCCTTTTTTTTCCCTTTTTGCATATTTTCATTTTATAGTCTTTTGCAATCTACGCTTAACTTTTTTTTAGATAGACAGTCAACACTTTTTTTCACTTTTTCTAATACATGGTGAACATTTTTTAATACAGGATGAAAAAATTATTAATATATGTTCAATTTTTTTAATATGCACGAAATATTTTTGTAATATACATTGAACATTTCGCCATATAGGATGAACTTTTAATAATTATAAGATAAACTTTTTCTAATACACACTGAACTTTTTTAACATATGGTGTACTTCTTTTCAATATACGCTGAACCTTTTTAAATTTACATTGATCTTTTTTTTAAACACGTGTTCAATATTTTTCGAAAAATAACATTTTTTCAATTTTTAAAAAATGTTTGAAATTTTCAGACACGTTCAAAATTTCAAACAATGTTCACATTTTCCAAAACTGCTTGTTTTGTGTTTTAGAAAACGATTCATCTTTTAAGAAAATGTTCGTAAAAATTTGATTAGAAACCGCTTCATGAGATATATTTTTTGGCAGTAATTGAAGGGCTTTATTCGGATAAAATAGCTTCGGCATGATTAGCCATTAGGCTGGTAACCAGGAAGCTCGGAGGGGAGTCCATCCAACAGTCAGGCACCTCCTGAGTGCATGCATGTTGTGCACACAGGTGAGCTAGAAAATTGGATTGTCTCATTAGATGCTGAATCAAAAAGGAATTAAAACTAGAAGCTAACCCTTCTATGTCTAACAAAATTGGCGCTATGATTGAGCGCGAAGAACGGCTTGAGTTCCAGAGGTTAACCACCTCTAAACTACAATTTCAATGACCACTCGCGTAAAGCCCAGTAGTTGAGCAAATATCACACCTTCCCGAATCGCCATTGCCAGATGATCGGTGACACCCAAACATGGCTTGCTCTAGGCTCCGGGGGAAGTGGTCGAGGATCGAGCAACTCCTCCCATACCTGCCATATGTGCGTTAGAAGAAATACTAGCATCGGTATTAATTTTTTTCCACCCCGCTTCAGGTTGACGCCGCCCATGTCCAGGTAAGATTTTGGCGTGCCCAATTGTAATATCAAGTAGCGCAAGTGTTTCCCTGGTCATCTTCATGGACTGGGATGGATCCGTACTAGTTTTTTCATGAGTGATATTATTCCGAGATGTCCATATCGACCACATTACTGTAATGATCTTTGCCCGATCTGAATCATCAAATTGTGGGTCACAAAGAATGTCTCTGTACTAAGTAGCCGGATGGAGTTCAGATAGCTTGATCGCAAGCCACTCCCTTGCCTCCATCTAGGATTTTTTTTTTGAAAATGTTACTATTTTTTAACAAACCCCAAAACTAGATGTCCAAATTCATAAATTGCACTTTTTTAGACAATCTCACGAGGCCTTTGTTTAATCCGTCGCAATGTTTACAGGGACGAAGGGAATGTCGACCGGCTGGCCTAACCAAACATGACGGCCCGACTCTAACTTTAAAGCATGCTTCGCTAGATTGTGAGCCTCTACATTAGAGCTCCTAAATTCGTAAATTATGTTACAAGAAATAAAAGATGATAACATCATCTTGATCTCCTAATAATTGCACCATAAGTTGAACCACTTCTCGAGTGAAACTCCTCTACCATTCCCTTGCAATCTGAAGTTAGATATATGTGTTGTAAGTTCAGGTCCTAGGCTAGAGCCAAGACTTCCCGAATTGCCAAAGCTTCAAGTGATAGGGGGTTTCCCTAACTTGCGAAGACAATAGCTGACGCGCCCAAGAAAGCTTTGCCGATGCTTCTGCATATGGTTCCAACAGCACCATATTGGCCTCGATTGCCCACCGCCGCATCTATGTTGAGCTTCATATGATGTTTAGGAGGTGCAATCCAACTCGAACTCCTCGGAGCAGCAGGTTGTAGAGACTCATGCTTCTGAGATAAACCTTGGAGCTCACCCAGATAAGCACTAAATAAACCATGGATGGCATGTGGGCTCTTGTAGATGTCTTCATAAATCCCCTTGCGTCGGGCACCCCATATGGCCCATAGGGTCGTTACTAATCTGAAAAAATCATCTGAAGATAACGCTCTCCCCATAGCAAAGATCCATTCCTCGGCGCTGTCAACTTGGATGATGCTCAGCTGGTCCAAAATTGCTTCAGATGATAGCGCCCATGTGCTCCTAGACATTGGACAGTCTAGTAACGCATGTTTCCAGGAATTGTGGACTCCGCAGAGATTGCATGCCGGTGTCGTAGCCATGTTACGTCGACGCAAAATTGCACCCGGCGGGGTGGAATTCTTTGCCAACCACCACAAGAAAACCCTGAGTTTTGATGGAACCTTCAATTTCCATAGTGATTTCCATTCAGTACTGTCCGCACCAACATTGGATGTTCCCTCACGGCCCTCTAGCCAGGCCTCTCGGTTGAGCTTGGTCCGGAGTAGCATACGGTAGGTCGAACTGACAAAGAAGTTCCCACGAGTCTCCTCGGCCCATGCCTAGTAATCAGCTACCCAGCGTGTGCACAGTGGTAACGAAGAGTTGAATCTACATCAAAGGTTGTGAAAACTTCCCTCACGAGCTCAACTGTCCATGAAGTTGTTGTTGCTTCTATTAGTTTTGAAACTCGCCTAGGCGGGTCTGGCATCAAGGATGTGATCGACCTCCTACAACCCTCTCTAGGGATCCAATTGTGATTCTAGATATCAGTATTTTCATTGTCTCCTATCCGCCTGATAATTCCTTGTGCAACAATATCTCTCCCGTCGAGTATGCCTCTCCAAATCTGTGAGGGATGGGATCCCAACTTTGCCTCCAAGAGGGATAGGTCAGGGAAGTATGCTGCCTTCAGAATTTGTGCGCTCAAAGAATCTGGATCTTCCATCACCCTCCATGCTTGTACAGAGACAAGTTGAATAACTCTAGGTCACGAAATCCCATGCCTCCCATGTATTTAGGCATTGTCATTGTATCCCAAGCTACCCATGCCGGCTTGCGCTTCCCTCTCTTGCTCCTCCACCAAAACTGACTGATAATTGACGTGACACTCACACACAGACCTCTAGGGAGCCCGAAACAAGACATAGAATAGACCGGAATGGCTTGTGCCACTGCTTTTATAAATACCTCCTTACCTACTGCAGATAGTAGTTTTCCCATCCATCCTTTCACTTTCTCCCATACTCTATCCCTCAGGTATTTGAAGGTGCCATTTTCGAATGCCCCACTTATGTTGGCATACCCAGGTAATGATCACTAAGAGCTTCATTATGTACCTGAAGTTTTGTCTTGACTCCATCTCTAACTATTTGAGGACATCCCTTGCTGAATACCATAGATGACTTTGCATTGTTAACTTTTTGTCCAGATGCCCCACAGTAAG
Source organism: Triticum aestivum (assembly GCF_018294505.1). Lineage (NCBI taxonomy): Eukaryota > Viridiplantae > Streptophyta > Magnoliopsida > Poales > Poaceae > Triticum > Triticum aestivum. The sequence continues at coordinate 167,563,314 of NC_057813.1, forward strand.
TGCCCAGTAGGTTTGATACTTGCTCTGCACCCTCCACACTAGCCTTGAATAGCAACAAGTTGTCATCTGCAAAAAGAATATGGTTTGCGGCTGGGGCCGTTGGTGCCACCTTGATACCCGCCAATGATGATGACTAAGAACTGGATTTCAGGAGGCATGAAAGGCCCTCTGCTGTAATCAAGAAAAGGTAAGGGGAGATTGGATATCCCTGCCGAAGTCCTCTGGATGGTTTGAAACTTTCAAGTCTGACTCCATTAAAAAGTACTGAGAAAGAAACGCTGGATATCATATTCATGACAATGTCAATCCAACCTTGTGCAAAACCCAACTTACTCATGATGGCCTCAAAGTAGCCCCACTCTAATCTATCATAGACTTTCATCATATCCAATTTGAGAGCACCGAAGATGTTGTTCTTTGACTTGTTCCGTTTCATAAAATGTAAGCACTCGTAAGCACATATAATATTGTGTGTTATCAACCTTCCTAGAACAAAAGCCGACTCTCCTGAGAGATGATGTCTAGTAATACCTACTTCAGCCTATTGGCGACCACTTTTGATGCAATTTTGTATAGCACGTAAATTGATAGGCCTAAATTGAGAAAGTAGAGTGGTATTGTTCACCTTCAGTATAAGAACTAATATGGTTTCATTAATGCATTCAGGACTCTCCTCCCCTCTCACAATCCTGAGAACAACATTCGTCACCTTCTCTCCCCATACATCCCAGTGTTTCTGATAGAACTGGGCAGGAAATCCATCTGGTCCCCGTGCCTTAGTGGGGAATGACGTCTACTACGCAACTTTATTCTTGTAGACACGTGTTGGGCCTCCAAGCGCAGAGTTTTGTAGGAAAGTAGCAATTTTCCCTCAAGTGGATGACCTAAGGTTTATCAATCCGTGAGAGGTGTAGGATGAAGATGGTCTCTCTCAAATGACCCTGCAACCAAATACAAGAAATCTCTTGTGTCCCCAACACACCCAATACAATGTCCAATTGTATAGGTGCACTAGTTCGGCGAAGAGATGGTGATAAAAGTGTAATATGGATGGTAGAAATATATTTTTATAATCTGAATAAATAAAAATAGCAAGGTAGCAAATAGTAAACGGGCACAAAAACGGTGTTGCAATGCTTAAAAATGAGGCCTAGGGTTCGTACTTTCTCTAGTGCAACCTCTCAACAATGCTAACATAGTTGGATTATATGATTATCTCTCAAAGTGCAATAAAGAATCACTCCTGAGTTTCTATTAGCAGAGAACAAAAGATAGGAATTGTTTGTAGGTCACAAAACCACCTCAAAACTATTCTTTCCGTTCGATCTATTCAAGAGTTCGTACTAAAATAACACAAAGCTATTTTTCTGTTCGATCTATCCTAGAGTTCGTACTAGAATAACACCAAAGAAAATTCATATTCATAATACTCAATCCACACAAAGAACTATAAAGAGACCCCAAAGTTTCCGTTGGAGAAAAACGTGCATCAACCCCTATGCATAGATTACCCCAATATCACCGCGGGAATCCGTGAGTTGAATGCCATAACACATATCAAGTGAATCAATAAGATACCTCATTGTCACCTCAAGTATTCATATTGTAAGACATATATCATGTGTTCTCATCTCTGAATATTCAATCTGACAAGACAAAACTTTGAAGAGTAAAGATTCAATTCATCATATCAAGAGTATAGAGGGGAGAAACATCATATGGTCCGACTATATTAACAAAGCCCATGATATAGATCACGAGAGAGAGAGAGAGAGATAAAGACATAGCTACTGGTACAAACCCTCGGCCCCGAGGGTGGACTACTCCCTCCTCATCGTGGTGGCCGCCGGGATGATGAAGATGGCCACCGGAGATGATTCCCCCCTCCGGCAGTGTGCCAGAATGGGGTCTAGATTGGTTTTCTCGGATACAGAGACTTTGCAGTGACGGAACTTCTGATTTAGGGCTACCCCGAAGGGTTTTGGAATATTTGGGAATTTATAGTGCAAAGAGGGGGTGCGGGAGGCCACCGAGGTGGGCACAACCCAACTGGGCACGCCAGGGGGCCCTAGCGTGTCCTGGTGGGTTGTGCCCCCCTCGGGGCACCCCCCAGGTGCAGCTCAGGCCCATTGGGTTCCTTCTGGTCCATAAAAAATCTCCAAAAAGTTACGCGGTGTTTGGACTCCATTTGATATTGATTTCCTGCGATGTAAAAACAAGCAAAAGATAGCAACTGTCACTGGGCACTGGGTCAATAGGTTAGTCCCAAAAAATGATATAAAGTTGCTATAAAATGATTGTAAAACATCCAAGAATGATAATATATTAGCATGAATACTTCATAAATTATAGATACGTTGGAGACGTATCAACATCCCCAAGCTTAATTCCTACTCGTCCTCGAGTATGTAAATGATAAAAGAAATAATTTATGAAGTGTGAATGCTAGCAAAGTGCATAGGTTTGATCAATGATAATATCAATCACTTTTTCTAGCATCATAACATCAATTCTTTCTTATAAAACTTCTCATGTTATAGTAGCAACCAATTCACATGTTAAGGTTCAAACAGTAAACTCTCTTGAAACTCAACAACATATGTTCTCAGTCACGAAGCAATTGCAATTCAACTTATTCAACATAGTCTAAGTAAGAGCTCCACATACTCAACCATCTTATAATCTTCTATGATTGCTAACACTCACCGCATACGCATGAGCAAAACGTTTCAACCAGACACATTGAAAGATAGGGGCTTATAATTTTGCCTCCCAACGTATTCACCTTTGGGTGATGTCAACAATAATAACTCATGCTACCCATATTCAACTGGACGTATGTGCCTAGATCTTTCCACACCACATGATGCTTCCCAAAGGAGAAAAATAAAAAGGAATAGAGAGAAAAACTTTGACTCTTTGCATAAAAGTAAATACATAAAAGTAAAAGATAGGCCCTTCACAGAGGGAAGCAGAGGTTGCCATGCGCTTATTTGTTTATATGCTCAACCCCTTAGTGCAAAAGAATGTCATGTTATATTGCCCCTTATGATAACAACCTTTATTATGTAGTCTGCCGCTTTTATTCTTTGCTATCACAAGTACATACAACGCTCGGTTTTCTCTTACACTAAATGATCTAACACTTTTAGGAGCAATTTTTATTGCCTTATTGCACCGATGACAACTTACTTGAAGGATCATGCTCAATCCTTAGGTAGGTATGGTGGACACTTGAAAATAAGATTTGGATTTAAGGGTTTTTGGGTAGGTACGGTGTGCTTGTTAATTTTGAAGAAATGATCTCATGCTTCACTTAGATTTATTTGGGAGTTAGTAAATTTTTAAGAAATTCTCTCTTGCTTCACTTAGATTATTTTGAGAGAATGAAAAAAGTTATGCTCATGATCTTAACTTATATTTGTTTGAGCTTATCAAAAGCAGCATATGAAAATAGTTCCAAAGTGATAGATATCAAAGGAGGATATAATAAAAACTTTCATGAAGATCATTGGACAAAATAAACTTGATTCTTAGTAATGGTTTTGAGATATGACGATATAATATGTGAGTAATGTTGATGAGTAATTGTGCTTTGGTAAGAATATTAATGTTAAGGTTTGTGATTCCCTATGCAAGCACGAAAGTCAATAGTTATGCAATGAAATTTATATCCTACTTATGGTGCATTATTCGGTGTTACTTATGCTTAATGCTTGGGTACGAGATTGTTTCTTTTTGGTTGGTCACTTCTCAATCTTTTTGCTAGCCTTCATTTTGCACTAAGTATGATTACTACTTGTGCATCCAAAACCCTTTAAACCAATTTTGCCTTATGAGTCCACTATACCTACCTATATGCGGTATTTCCATGTCGTTCTAAGCAAATTTGCATGTGCCATCTCTAATGTTTAAAATAAATTTCTCTTTTGTGTGCTCTACTACTCGCGAGGCGGTAAAGGGTAGCCAATATTTTCCATACTAGATGTGTTATTCTCACGATGAGTGTTTATTCACTTGTCATTGCACGAGAGTACGACAAAGGTACTAGGGATGCCCAGTCCCGAAATGAATAAATAAATTTACTTTATGTTGTCAAATAATAAATTCCTTGGAAAGCGTTGGTATGCAGGGCAGCCGTGGATACGGCTAGCCATGGAAAGTGAAAGTTATGATGGAAAAAGGAATAAACTTTATTTTCTGTTTGGGAACCGCCTATGATGTATCTAGCATGGAAAGTGTTGGGATGCTCCAAGTCGTTTTCGTTGGTAGGAAAAGTATGCCTCTCAAAAATAATTTTATCTCTCAATTTAAGCTTTGAGCTCTGGCACCTCTACAAATCACTACTTCCCTCCACGAGGGCCTTTCTTTTACTTATGCAATTTTTATTTTGGATTTGAGTCTACATCCTCTCTTATAAAGCACCAACTAAGGGGCACTATGATCGTATTTGAGCATTGGGTGTAGCTAATATTCGAGTGTGTTTCATGAATGGATCAGTGATTGAGCATGATGGGCTAGGGATAACTTGCTTTAGTGTTGATATTTTGAAAGACATGGTTGCTTGTTGGTATGCTTGAGTATTAAAGTCTTCATGTCAAAACTAGACTATTGCTTTGAATCATATAAAAGTCCATATGTCCATGCTATAAAGAAAAGAATGTGATGAACATGTTAGGCAGCATTCCACATAAAAAATTCTGTTTTTATTATTTACCTACTCAAGGACGAGCAGGAATTAAGCTTGGGGATGCTGATACGTCTCCAACGTATCTATAATTTTTTTATTGTTCCATGCTGTTATATTATCATTCTTGGATGTTTTACAATCATTTTATAGTCATTTTATATCATTTTTTGGTACTAACCTATTGACATAGTGCCCAGTGCCAGTTGCTTTTTTCTGCATGTTTTTTACACAGGAAATCAATATCAAACGGAGTCCAAACACAAAGCAACTCCTGGAGGAACTTTTTTGGGCCAGAAGAAGGCCAATGGGCCAAGGAAGCACCTGAGGGGCTGCTCAAGGGGAGCAGCACCCACCAGGGCGCGCCCTGGTGGGTTGTGCCCACCTCGGGTGCCCTCCGAACCGCCTCTTTGCTCTATAAATACCACAATATTCCAGAAACCCTAGGGGAGTCGTCGAAATATTGATCCAGCTGCTGCAAAGTCCAGAACCACCAGATCCAATCTAGACACCGTCTTGGAGGGGTTCACCACTTCCATTGGTGCCTCTCCTATGATGCGTGAGTAGTTCTTTGTAGACCTATGGGTCCGTAGTTAGTAGCTAGATGGCTTCCTCTCTCTCTCTCTCTTGATTATCAATATAATGGTCTCTTGGAGATCCATATGATGTAAGTCCTTTGACGGTGTGTTTGTTGGGATCCAATGAACTTTGAGTTTATGATCAGATCTATGTTTTTATCTAAGAAAGTTATTTGAGTCTTCTTTGATCTCTTATATGCATGATTGCTTATAGCCTCGTATTTCTTCTCCGATATTTGGGTTTTGTTTGGCCAACTTGATCTATTTATCTTGCAATGTGAATAGGTACTTTGTAGTGGGTTCGATCTTACGGTGCTTGATCCCAGTGACAGAAGGGGAACCAACACGTATGTATCGTTGTTATTAAGGATAACAAGATGAGATCTATATCTGCCGCAATAGATAAACATATCTCATCTACATCATGTCATCGTTCTTATTGCATTCTTCTGTTTTCTCATGAACTTAATACACTAGATGCATGTTGGATAGCGGTCGATGTGTGGAGTAATAATAGTAGATGCAGGCAGGAGTCGGTCTACTAATCTTGGACATGATGCCTATATAATGATCGTTGCCTAGATATCGTCATAATTATTTGAAGTTCTATCAATTGTCCAACAGTAATTGTTTTCCCACCATTTGCTATTTTTCTCGAGATAAGCCACTAGTGAAACCTACGGCCCCTGGGTCTCTTTTCATCATATTTGCCTTTGCGATTTATTTCCTCTTGCATTTATTTTCAGATCTATTAAACTAAAAATAAAAAAATACCTTGCTGCAATTTAGTTGTTCTGTGATCTATTTATCCTATCTACCACTTTTTACCTCACGTTATTTGCCTACTTGAGGCTCCGTACCCGAAAGGGATGGACAACCCCTTTAACACGTCGGGTTGCGAGTATTTGTTATTTGTGTGCAGGTGATGTTTACATGGTGTGAGGAGGTTCTCCTACTGGTTCGATAACCTTGGTCTCATCACTGAAGTAAATACCTACCGTCGCTATACTGCATCATCCCTTCCTCTTTGAGGAAATACCGACGTAGTTCTAGCAGACATCTGGTCCCCACGCAGTTCCTCAAGTTTTTGTTTTAGCTCCCTTATTTCCTTCCCGATGCTACCAAACGAGTTCTTACTCCATTTGGTTATACCTCTGGAGACAGTAACTAGCTTATCATGCAACTGTTGGACGCTCTCACATGGGCCCGATGCTAGCCATTATGTATTCACCATTGCTCCAAAACCATCATGTTTTTCCCACATAGCCTCATACCTAAACGAACGTGCTGGTTTTGTGTCTATATCTCTGCCAAAATATATAAGGATTGGCCCATGATCAGATGTCGTCGCCATTTGATGTTCCAGGCTTGCCGACAGAAAACGAGCTAACCACTGGGGGTTAACTAGCGCCCGATCGAGTCTGCACTTAGTGTAGGTTCCCTCGTCCACCTTCTTCTCAAAAGCCCAGAACCTCCCTTTATACCAATATCCATCAACATGCACACATCCGTCGTATCGTGAAAATCATGTATCTGAGCATTGCTTCGTTGGCTGATCCCCTCGTGCTTGTTCGGACGTAGCACCTTGTTGAAATCACCGATACATAACCACGACAGAGAGCTAAAAGTGCTTAAATTTTTCAACACTGTCCATGTTTGGTGTCTCAGGTGGGTCTGAGCCTCACCATATACACAAGTCATTCTCCGCATATCCTGACCAGGTTCCTCGATTGACACATCGAGATGATAACAAGAATAACCCAAAACATCAACTTTTATTTCATTATTCCAAACAAACATAACCCTCCGCTTCTACCTTGACTATCCACTGCATATGCTTTATCGTAACCCAAAGTACTTGCTAAAGATTCTACCCTGGACCCTTCTATTTGTGTTTCAACAAAACATAAAAGGGTAGGGGCAAACTTCCTCGTGAATTCGCAAAGTTCTTGAAATGTTGCCGCACTGCCCACTCCGTGACAGTTCCAACATAATGTACTCATTCGGCTGGGCGGCGCTCCTCGAAGGAGCCCGCCAAGTTTTTCACCAAATTATTTCAAGCATCTCCTTCATCTCCTCCCCTCTTGGTACGCTTTGGGTCTCTCATGGGTAGAGGGCTAACAACATTGGCATCAAAAGGGACTACAACCAACTCGTTTTCCAGACCTCTTTGACTTGCTTGTCCTTTCCCAAATTCACTGTTGAAGTCGCCTCAGCTCTTTCTACCCTCTTCCTGCTTAGTTCATCAGTGAGCATGTCATCCTCCGACTCAACCTGAATCTCTTCTTCCCTGTATTTTTCACTTCTGTAAGTTCCTCTTCCAGCATCACGGTTATCACCACGGCTGCCTCTTCTGCCTCCACGACGACCGCATCATGCACCGGGGCCTCGCCCAACTCTCATCGTCCATGAGCCCTGAGATCTCTGAAAACTAGAGGAGATTTAGGGTGGATGTCATCCCCATGCTCCTTATATGTATGGCCCAAATGTCCACACACCGTGCACCAGTCCGGGATAGGCTCATACTTAACCATGTATATTTGTCTCTCCCGCCTCTAATTAGCGAGACTGAGTTCTTCAAGGGCTTGTAGACATTGATCATGGCCCAAACGCGGTAAAAGTTGCCAGCAAAATCATAATAAGCATTCTTAGCATGAAGCACGTCTCCCACTCTCGGGGCCAGTGATGAAATTAGGTGTGCAAAAAGTTCAGGAACATCATGGATTTGGATCCAAATATCCATAATGTCTAGCTTCACTTTGGTTGGTTGGGTCAAACCGTCAAAGGGTGTGATGATGTGTAACATCCCGAAGTTTCTAAATTTGGAATGTAAATAGGATCATTCTTTTCCAACATGATTTCTATGCATATTTGAATTTTCTGAATATCCAAAGAGTTTTCCCACTTAAGGCAAATATTTGGAGTGGAGATAATACGACTTCTCCCCTATAAATTATATTTAGAAAATGTTAATGATATTATCTGGAGTTTACAGAAACTATTTTGGGATTTTAGAAAATCAAAATTATTTTATAGTTGTTAGTATAATGCTCTTTATGTGCTTTTATAGCATAAATTATTTTCCAAAAATGCATTTGTGTTGTTAAAAATGCTCACGGTTTTATACTGTGGCAGTAATGTTTTATTGTGTGTTCCGGTGTTTTTCTAGGATTTAATTTACTTTTTTTAGCTTTATTTACTTTCTGTAGCAATTTTCTAAAAAAACAAAAAACCCAGTCGCACTGTGTGCAGCCGGGCTGGACAGCGGCCCAGCTATCCCTCGCCCGCGCGCGCAGTGCACGCAGCCGCTAGCAGGCCGGCGGCCAATTTTGGCTTAGTGAGCAGCGCACATCCCGCAGTCCTCTCCTTCTTTATTTTGTTTTCTCTCCCCCGCTGACTTCGGGTCCCGCTTGTCATCTCCTCCAACGCACTCGTGTTCATCACGGACACTGTAGCTACCGAAACCAAACCGAGATCGAATCGATCGATTCGATCGATCCTTTGCACTCCCACCTCCATATATATACTCCCCACGTCCGGCTTGTCCGAATATTTTGCCAAAATCACAGACTCCCGTGCCCTAGGTTGATTTCGCGACCTCGCCGGAGTTCCACCGCTGCTGACCTCCGTCGTCGTCGTTTCCGTCGCCTATAGTGGATCCCAGCACCTCCACTTGCTCCTGTTAATTTTGCCTTGATCTTCTCTATCCCCTTGACCCTCTGTACCGCACAGGGGAGTACCGAACCGAGGGCAAGGACCTCGATCCGAAGATCACAACCACCGCCCGAGCTCCAGCCATCCTCTGCCGTCAACCCCGTTCGCCACCGACGCCGCTGAGGATTTCTTCGAGACCGCAGCAGAGCTCCGCGTCCTATACGCTACCCGCAGGAGTCTGGAGACCACCGGAGCAGGCGCCACCATCGCCACCCGAGCCACCGCGCCGCCGTTTTGTCCAACTCTGGCCGCCCCAGCCTCTGTTCTCCGGTGAGTCCCTGTCATCCGTCCGATCTTCTCTAAACGACCAAGATTAGATAATCTGTTTTTTTTTTCAAACCGTTTTTCTTTATCTTGTGACCGTTTGCTGTTTAGACCCCGCAGCGAACAGAACCGAAACAGCAGAAACCCACCACGTGGCAATGATTTTGTTTTAAATAAGAAAAGGGCAGATTTGTCCCTGTTTTTCAAACCTTGATAACTTTTGCATAGTTTGTCCAAATTTGATGAAACCAACGTCAAATTATTTATCATGATCCCCTCTATCTGGAACACATATCCAATCTAATTTTTGAAACTTTTAACTTTTCATTTGCTCTAATTTGAATTAAATTTTTTGGAGGCCATATTTTTCAAACGTCGATCCAAATTAGTTGATTCTTTTTGCATTGTGGTCCTACTAGCATGTACATAAGATATACCTAATGTTATCTCTTGTTATTTAAGTTTTGATTTGAATTTCTCGTTGTTGAATTTATTTTTAGTGTTATGTGAGCACTGTTTATTTATCGGTGCATTCATTAAACGTATAGATTGTCCGAAGTGTGAAGCGGATCAGAATTGAGCGTTAGAGTACGTCAACACCGTTCAAGGCAAGTTGCACTTTTTGATTATGCTCATCTTATATTCTGCTATGCAGGTGTGGTTATGTTATGATATATATTTGGACTGATATGTGTATCCCGTGTTGTCATGTTTTGGTATTAATTGTGTTATGAGATAGTGTGATCAACTTGCTATGGTAGACGTGGGCATGTGTCGAGTGATCCATGGAAGTGGTGAGTGTTTATAGCTGTAGGCTCGGGATTATTAACCAGGTGAATGTGTCATTGGCAGAGCACTCTATTGTCCTAGAGAATGTGCCACTCACATAGCGCACTTGAGGCGAGGTACAATTTTCAGAACTTAAATCAGGTGAATGCGTCTTTGGCAAAGCGCTCTATTATTCCTAGAGAATGCACCATTGACAGAGCGCACTTGAGAGATACTTCTGAAGTTCTTGTCAAGTTTATTTAGAATCTTTGGGTTATCTTGGGCGAGTAAAGTAGAGACGGTTGTGAGTTCAAGTAGTGGAGGTAGCTGAAGACTTTCTTCTCCAAACTAACTTGTGTGTTTTGTTTGTCATACTTTGCTTGTGGATGTAGGTTTGCTATATCATATTGTGTGATTTGCCAATACATTCAATGTATTGACCCTTGTGGCTGCAACTTATCATGTTGCAGGATTTTCAGATGATCAATGAGATACAGTAGGGTCGCAAGTCTTTACTCAGCATTTTGCCAGTGGGCCTTGATGGGACTCATCGTTTGCTTATGCTACATTTCCGCTAGGCCAGTGATAGGCGCCGGTGCGCCGGCCCAATTTTGGGCCGGTCGCAGCGCACCCGTCCGATTCATTCATTAACAGCCGTCAGATCTGTCGCCCTCTCCCCCACTCTCAAAAAAAAATTGACGCCCCCTGCAGTCGTCTTCCCCCCGTTCCCCATGCTTCCGCACGCAGAGCATCGCCCCCTCCCCTCCCCTCGACTTGTCGCCGTCGGGGCCGTGGCCGACGAGCTCCGGCGGGGTCCCCACCTGTGGCCGTCGGGATTGCATCATGACCGCCAGTGGGGCCCTCAGCGCGCGGTCAATGATGGATTGCAGCCCTCCTGACTGGTTCCAGCTCGCGGTTCGCCATGGTTGCAGCATGCCCCGACGTCACCGCCGCTGGCTTGCCGCGGCTGTTGGTTTGCATCTTGGTGTCCAACAACAAAAATTATGAAAAACAAACAAAATCCTCGAGTGGTCGGTTGAAGCAAAATATTACTAGGTTCCAGCAAAAAAAGCTCTAGTTCCAGCAAAATAAATTTGATAGGAAAAAAAGCTTCAGTAGTTGTAGCAAAAGAAATACTAGCTTCCAACAAAAATATGAACCAGTTCCAGCAAAAACAAATTTAGCAAGAAAGAGCTCCAAGGTTGATTGTAGCAAAAAAACAAGCTAGTTCCAGCAAAATAATATGCCGGTTCCAGCAAAAACACCTTGGAGGCAACCGACGGCTCAACGGTTCCGGCACCGGCGAACCCGCGGGGCGCAGCTTCGCCCCGCTGGATGCAGCTTGGCCAGACGATGGTTGCAGCTCCGCCACTGGTGGCTGCAGCTCCCATAGCAGTCGGTTGTAGCTTGCCCCGTCGATGCGGCGTCGTCGAATGCAACTCAACCCACCATCGGTTGCAGCTCTGCCAACTAGGGGTTGTAGCTTCCCGTCGCCGCGGTTGCAACTCCACCAGGCCAGCTTCTGCTCGCATATCGGTGGTCATCGTCGCCGGCACCGGTGGTGGTCTCGCAGCACTTCGGTGGTCAGCTGAAGAAGGCGATGGGAGAGAGGATGCGAGAGAAAAAATGATGCCGCGTGCTGGGGAAAAGGAGTGGCTGAGAGCACCTCGGGTGAAAGAGATAAGATGGATGGAGCAAAGAGCGGTGCGTGGGTCCCATGCTACAGGAGCGAACAAAGGCGCTGGATTTTTCTTCTAATCACACGACGCGCGCGAGACCGGCCGAAGATTCGGCCGGCGCGCCGGTGTTAAACATTACCCTTTTCCGCTATTGTTATTGAGTAAAGCTAGTTATGTACTATGAGTTTGTAATGCTTTATAACTTCTGGATCATACGTTATAGTAAATGATGCACTCGTTGTTTGATATTCATATGTATTGTGTGTGCTAGCGAGTCAATCCAGGGACTAGCACAATGAGCATAGAGACATCGAATCTTATCAGATTCAGGTCGTTCCAGATGGTATCAGATCAGTGTGTTGACTGTAGGTCGTGACCCTAGAAAATGGATTAGAAAAGCCATATGAGTGAAAAACTTACTTTACAACTTGTTGTCTACATATTAGTTCATACTCTTGTACTCATATCTTTACTTTTCAAATATATATATGACCACCGGAATTATCTTAGTGTCATTTAAGGAGTTTTAGTTGACAGACCATCATTACTAATTTGTGTCTGATAAACGATTTTGCGGTAGTATGATGAGATCATATCTCTTGTGGATATGACCTTACCTGTAGGTTTTGTTTGTGTGGTATGACTTGTGTGAATTTAGTGTTTGGTTTTTGTTGCTAGCAGGAGCATATGGGTAGTGTTTCCCCCCTAGGTCTTTATTTTTTCTATATCCTAATACATGCTGCAACCCAGTGATGAGTCCAAGTTTTACCACATGCGCCAAGAACCGACAAGAAGCAAGCACAATCTTGTTGAAGGAAGAAACCTGGAGGAAGCTATAATTCGTTAGTATATGTTTTAAAGTAGTTGACGTAAACCTAATAGTTGAAATGAACGCTAGATTGTTTGGTTTGGCATGCAGAACCAATGAAATTATCCAAACCCAGTTCGTGAGCAAGAGAAATATTCTGTAATGTTTGTGAGGATGCCCGAGTGTTAGAATACGAGATTTACTAAACCATGTACAAGGTAATGATGTGGGTGCGGAATGGATTGATCACCATGCCGACTTACTCTTATTATTTGCTTTTGCTATGTGGGATGGTAAATCTAGAGTGACTTTCTATAGTAGAGACACAACGTTTTTAAGCCTGAATCTTAGAATGGTATGACGTTTGACCCTTATAGAAGGCAGTCGTTGCCAATAGTAGGTTATACGGTGAGAATAAACCAAGACTCTTTTCTACAAATACCATTATTGATGACCACCATGAGAGCGCCGATATTTGTTTAGCATTGGTGCAAGACCTGTGTGCCATGAAGTTTCAGTTTAGGGAAGACTGCTCTTTTGATACAGGATTCAAAATTTCAAAGGAGTGTAAGACATATGTCTGTAGGATTTCCTCAATGAAGTAAGATTTTTGAAGACCGGTGACTCTAATTCTAAGCGTGGTAGTACTCCACACTCTCGGATGAACAATGGATATTCAAGGATACCCCAACCCTAGTCTTTTCTTTCTAGCCTCTTCGAATCTCGAGTACGAGATTCATTTTTTAAGAGTGGTAGATTTGTAACATCCCGAATTTTATAAATTTGGAATATAAATAGAATCATTCTTTTTCAACATGATTTATATTCATATTTGAAGTTTTTGAATATTCCAAGAGTTTTCCAACTTAAGGCAAATATTTGGAGTGGAGATAATATGACTTCTCCCCTATAAATTATATTTAGAAAATGTTAATGATATTATCTGGAGTTTACAGAAACTATTTTGGGAATTATAGAAACTCAAAATTATTTTATAGTTGTTAGTATAATGCTCTTTATGTGCTTTTATTGCATAAAATCATTTTCCAAAAGTGCATTTGTGTTGTTAAAATTGTTCACTTTATATAGTAGCAGTTGGTGTTTTTCTAGGATTTAATTTACTTTTTTAGCTTTATTTACTTTCTGTAGATTTTTTTTTTAAAAAAAAACAAACCCCAGTCGCACTGTGTGCGGCCGGGCTGCACAGCGGCCCAGCTATCCCTCGCCCGCTGATACGTCCATTTTGCATCATACTTTTATACCGATATTTATTGCATTATGGACTGTTATTACACGTTATGTCACAATACTTATGTCTATTCTCTCTTATTTTACAAGGTTTACATGAAGAGGGAGAATGCCGACAACTGGAATTCTGGGCTGGAAAAGGAGCAAATGTTAGAGACCTATTCTGCACAACTCCAAAAGTCCTGAAACTCCACAAAAGTCATATTTGGAATTAATAAAAAATACTGAGCGAAAGAAATACCAAAGGGGGTCACCCATCATCCACGAGGGTGGGGGCGCACCCTACCCCCTGGGCGCGCCCCCCTGCCTCGTGGGCCCCCTATCAGCCTTCCGGTGACCATCTTCTACTATATGAAGTCTTTTACCCTAAAAAAATCATAAGCAAGCTTTCGGGATGAAACACCGCCGCCACGTGGCGGAACCTTGGCGGAACCAATCTAGGGCTCCGGCGGAGCTGTTCTGTCGGGGAAACATCCCTCCGGGAGGGGAAAATCATCATCATCGTCATCACCATCGATCCTCTCATCGGGAGGGGGCCAATCGCCATCAACATATTCACCAGCACCATCTCCTCTCAAACCCTAGTTCATCTCTTGTATCCAATCTTTGTCCCAAAACCTCATATTGGTACCTGTGGGTTGCTAGCAGTGTTGATTACTCCTTGTAATTGATGCTAGTTGGTTTATTTGATGGAAGATCATATGTTCAGATCCTATATGCATATTAATACCCCTCTGATTATGAACATGAATATGATTTGTGAGTAGTTACGTTTGTTCCTGAGGACATGGGAGAAGTCTTGCTATAAGTAGTCATGTGAATTTGGTATTCGTTCGATATTTTGATGAGATGTATGTTGTCTCTCCTCTAGTGGTGTTATGTGAACGTCGACTACATGACACTTCACCATTGTTTGGGCCTAGAGGAAGGCATTGGGAAGTAATAAGTAGATGATGGGTTGCTAGAGTGACAGAAGCTTAAACCCTAGTTTATGTGTTGCTTCGTAAGGGGCTGATTTGGATCCACATGTTTCATGATATGGTTAGGTTTACCTTAATACTTCTTTTGTAGTTGCGGATGCTTGCAATAGGGGTTAATCATAAGTGGGATGCTTGTCCAAGAAAGGGCAGTACCCAAGCACCGGTCCACCCACATATCAAATTATCAAAGTAACGAACGTGAATCATATGAGCGTGATGAAAAATAGCTTGACGATAATTCCCATGTGTCCTCGGGAGCGCTTTTCTCTATATAAGAATTTGTCCAGGCTTGTCCTTTGCTACAAAAAGGATTGGGACACCTTGCTGCACTTTATTTACTTTTCATTACTTGTTACCCGTTACGAATTACCTTGTCACAAAACTATCTGTTACCGATAATTTTAGTGCTTGCAGAGAATACCTTACTGAAAACTGCTTGTCATTTCCTTCTGCTCCTTGTTGGGTTCGACACTCTTACTTATCGAAAGGACTACGATAGACCCCCTACACTTGTGGGTCATCAAGACTCTTTTCTGGCGCTGTTGCCGGGGAGTGAAGCGCCTTTGGTGAGTGGAACTTGGTAAGGAAAAATTTATATAGTGTGCTGAAATTTACTGTCACTTGTTACTATGGAACATAATCCTTTGAGGAGCTTGTTCGGGGTATCTTCACCCGACCAGTAGAGCAAAGAGTTGCTCCTCAACCTACTGAACCTACTGAAAATGTTTACTTTGAAATTCCTTCGGGTATGATAGAGAAACTGCTAGCTAATCCCTCTACAAGAGATGGAACATTGCATCCCAGTTTACACCTAATATATGTGGATGAAGTTTGTGGATTATTTAAGCTTGCAGGTATGCCCGATGATGTTATCAAGAAGAAGGTCTTCCCTTTATCTTTGAAGGGACAGGCATTTACATGGTTTAGGTTATGTGATGATATGGCATCATGGAACTACAACCATTTGAAATTGGAATTTCATCAGAAGTTTTATCCTATGCATCTTGTTCATCGTGATCGTAATTATATATAATTTTTGGCCTCGTGAAGGAGAAAGCATTGTCGGATATCGGGTTCCGGCAAAACCCTTAAGATTCGAACAACTGGGTGCGCACGAAGATTTCCCCCTACCGAAACACGCCCTCAGCCTCGCCACGATCTCTAAGCTAGCTCGATGAAATCATAACACAAGAGACACGAGATTTATACAGGTTCGGGCCACCGTTGTGGTGTAATAACCTACTCTTGTGTGTGGTGTGGTGGAGTGCCTCTTGGGCAGATGGTGAATAGTACGAGGGAAGAACAGCCGCGTGAGGAGAGTTGTTCTTGAGCTGGTGTGGTGTTCTACTTGGGAAGGATTTGATCCCCGTCTACTGTGGTGGCTAGCCTTATTTATAGAGGCCCTGGTCCTCTTCCCAAATATTGAGCGGGAAGGGATCCAACAACGACCATTTTGAAAGAAGACAACTAGTACAAGCTAACCTGACTAAAGGTAGTCTTCGCCTGTCAAAGGTGCTGGTGATGACGCCGTCTTGGGATCCATGATGACCTCCGTCATGTCGTCCTACTGGTCTTGGTCTTGTTGCACCGATAAGGAAACCTTTGCCTGAAGCCTCGGTACTCCGTGCCTACGCTTGCCCCCTTGGCACCAAAGAGGAAATGAGGACACTCCACGGGCTCGCGCCCGCCTGGCCTTGGTCGTCATGGCTTGCATCATGGGAACCTCGTGAAGTACCCCTCGCCTTGATCTCTCCGCCTCCCTCGCGAGTCTGCCTGATGAGGCCGCTCCTGAGGAGGCCTTGTGTCGTCCCCCCGCGAGGCTTGGCCCCTCGCGAGGGTCTTGAGTGTTTGGTTGATGAAGACGGGTCGTACTGGGCCACTGGTTGAGCCATGCCGCGGGCTGCAGGCAGGCAAGTCTAGGGACCCCCATTCCCAGAACGCCGACAGTAGCCACCGGGCCGAAGGCGCCCTCGGACTTGGCTTAGCGGCAAAGCCAAAGGGCGACTGTTGGACGTGGGCATCTTCGCTTCCCCATGATGACTTGAAAACTGCCCGATTTGACGAGTCCCTGGTGCATGCAAAAGGGTTATCATTACCTATGATCGTGGAGGTCGACGGTTGGCTTCCCTTGAGCTAGAAATGAGCATGGGTGAGAGCCCCTCATCACCCATCTCTTCTTGCTCCGCCTGCTTCTTCTCCCCCGCTCCACCTCCAATCTTGACGCCAATGGCTCTGATTCGTAGATTCTCGGCCGAAGAGAAGGGGAAGGCTCCCCAAGATGGACCCGGTCCGCTCCTGCCGAAGAAGAGGCCGGTCCACAATCGTGGTGAGGTCATGGGACTAGAGAGGACGAGGCCTTGGTGCGATCGGCCACCTCCTGGGTACCCACTACTCCAGTGCACCCCTGCCGAGGGCTCCATAGAAGCGGTTGTCGAACCATGGTGATGCGCGCCGTCGCCCCTGGAGTCCATGTTGCGGACTCCACTCACGAGCTCGTGCTGTATGCTGCGATGCCTCCAAGCACCTGGATCCGCTTCCCTTCATTCTTCTCCACCGAGATGCCGCCGAGGGGGCCTCTCAAGCTTTGGCTGGAGCATGTCGATTGTGGTGCTCCAGCGACCGGAGCAGAGGTTAAAGTCATCTCCACTGGCAAGATCTTCATGACCCGAGGCTGGGGTGAAGTCACCCGGGTCTGCCGAACGGGGGGCGCCCTCATGATTCATTTTGAATAAGATGGCACCTCCTTGTTCTCCTTCAAGGTCTTCGACGCGGAAGGCTGCCGCCTGGAGTGCTTCCCTGGAGGGGGCAGTCACGAGGTCGACGCGGTGGGGGCCGAGCCCGCCGTTCGCTCCTCCAACGGCCCTTCCGGCAGCAGCAGCAGCGCTTGGGAGTCCAGTGACTCTCTCGAGCCCTTCGTGACTCCGGAGACGAGCTACGACAGCTACGTACCCCTGAGCTCTCTCCGAGCCCGGCACAAGGCAGCTGCATTGGGACGTCGTCGCCGCTGATTTGGATGGGGTTGGCGCCGGTCTCCCGTGGCCCACTGTTGATGATGGCGTCGCCCACAGAGGCACGCGTAGTTAGGGCTCCTCAGAGTTCTCGTCTTTTGTTCCCAGTGAGGAACCGAGAAAACACCCTACGGGGGCATGTAGAAGGGTCTGCGATGTCCTTTGCTGATGTTATCGTTATTATGAAATCGCGCGAGTGCTCATTCTATCTCGGCTTGGTTCCCCCTTTCTAACCTCGCGATGACTTGGTGCTCTATGCTGACAGGTCCCGGTCCCCAGGCAGGCTGCAACAGTCGCTGGTATGTCAGGTCGCGATGACGTGGTCAAGGCCAGGAGGTGAGCGGCCCGAGGTCCAGTAAGATCCCCTAAGGCGCGATGCTCAAGAGGTCCCCTTTAGCGTGCAAGCAGCCGCCGAGAGGTGAGAAAGGAAGGCAACGTTGCCGCCACAGAGCCGCATCAAGTGAGAATTTTGCATTGCAATGACTAGTTTTTCCAGGCGCAAGACTTATCTCGGTAGTCTGGAGTCGTTCCTTTGCGTTGCGCGAGACTTGTGCGTCGGCGGCCGTGGGGCAGCTAGGCTAGGCCCGTGCGAGCCTCCGCTTTCTTCCCCACACTCTCCTTCGTGCTCTACGTCCTCGGGTCCCGGCCCTCGAGCGAGCTCAGCCGCCGCTGGTATGCCAGGTCGTGATGCCGTGGTCAAGGCTAGGGGGTGAGGGCTAGAGAGCCAGTAAGACCTCCTGAGTCGCGATCCTTAGGAGCCCCCCTTTTAATGCGCGAGCGAATCGCATGGGAAAGAGAGGGAGCTCGTGGTGCCGTCCGATGTGGACCTCAGGAGGTTCCTGTAAATCATCACGAGAAAAGCACGGGTTGCCATTACAATTGCCGGCTAGCCTTTGGTTGCTCCGAGAGGAGGGTGAGGGCACTGAGGGCCAGGTGAGGTGACGCGCGCGGGGCTGCCGCGGGTCAGAGCTCAATCGCTCAGATTTGTCGGCGTTTCAGGGACGGACCCGTGCACAAGCACCATGCCGGCGTGGGCGGCTCCTGTGGTAGACGTCAATCGAGCGGGCGATAATCACAAGCAGATTAGGCATGAAAGGAAAATCGGCTTAGGTGAACACAGAATGGATACCTGCCACTGGGTCAGGCCCGAGCGGCTTGGGGATGATGCAGCCCGAGGGGCGCCCCCAGCAAGGTAAGCTAAAAATATAAGAAAAAGGATACATGCCGCAGGGACGGACCCACATGGCCTGGGAATGATGCAGCCCTGAGGGCGCTCCCAGCTGAAATGAACTTGGGAGATGTCACCTGGTACCGTTGTAGATGGGGGGGGTGTTGGTGCATCTTGGAGATGCGCGGTGAAGAGGTCGTCCCTCATGAGCCACCGGGGCCCTAAGCCTCAGGAGGCTCTGGGGGTCTAGGTTGTTCCTTGAGGACCGTCTCCATCTCCGCTAGGACCGCATGGTGCCTGGCCTCCTAAGCCTCTAGAATGCTCCGCAGGTCCCGCTGGTAGGTGGTAGCTGTGTTTGGCAGGCCGAAAGGCATGCGGATGTAGCTGTGCGGCAGACCCTCGCAGCATCCCACGCGTGAAGGCCAGAGGCGCTCCTGAGATGCGGCTCAGTTGAGCCCTGGGACATCGACGCAAACGCGCAGCCCACCATCCTCGCCTGGATGGGGAGCCACGCCAGGCAAGCGGCGGTCGCCGCGCATGGCTCTTGCTTCCTGAAGCTCCTGAGTGGTCTTGGCAATGAACTCCTGAACGTCGGGCGTTCCACGCCCTGTGCCTTCCTGAGGGAAATGTGCCACGAAGCACGCCTCCAAGTGGTGCCCGAGCGCCTCCCTTGTGATGTTGGCGAGGTCTGAGGCCCTCCAGAAGAGACCCCCGAGCCCTGACCGAGGAGGGTGCCGGGCGCGCCTTCCTATGCGATGGAAGGAGGCGCCCCTTGCATGGGCGCTGATCCTGACGTGGCACCACCCGAGATGCCGACCTCCTGAGGCCTTGTGCGGAGCGGTTGCTTCTTCTTCTTGGGGATGGCCTCAAGAGTGTTCTCGCCCCTGCTGTTCGGGTCCTCGATTGATGCAGCTTGGAAGGCACGCTCGAGGGAGCACACCGCATCTCTCTCTTTGCAGGGGACCGTGATGATTCTGCCACTTCCTGGCATCTTGAGGACATTGTAGCCGTGGTGGGTCACCGCCATGAACTTGGCCAGGGCTGGATACCCGAGGATGGCTTTGTACGGCAGGTGGATGTGGGCAACGTCGAAGTCGATGAGCTCGGTGCGGTAGTTGTCGCACTATCCGAAGGTGACAGGGAGGCGGACCTGCCCTATCAGAGTGGTGGAACCATCAGTAACTCCTGAGAAAGGCTTGGTAGGCTGGAGTTGATCGTATGGCACTTGAAGGTTGTCGAACATCTCCACGGACAGGATGTTAAGCCCCGCGCCGCCATCGATGAGGGTCCTGGTGACTTGCATGTTGCTGATGATAGGTGAACAGAGCATCGGGAGGATGCCACTAGTTGCCGCGCACTTGAGTTGATCTGCCGAGCTGAAGGTGATGGCGCACTTGGACCAGCTGAGCGGGCGTGTGGCCTTGAGCTTGGGGAGGACTACGTTCACCTCGCGAGAAAACTGCTTGAAGATGCGCTGAGAGGCTGGGGCCTGAGCTCCGCCCAAGATGCAAGCAATAGCACGTGGCTCCTGGAAGCCCCCAGCCCCCTCGTCCTGATGATGGTCGTCATTCCTTCTTGGCGGCGGTGGTAGAGGAGGAAGACCTGCGTTACCCCGCGGGCGGTCCTCGCGAGGTTGATCCCTCCAGGCGCCCTCGCGAGGCTGGTCCTGCTAGCGATCCTCACTAGGTCGGTCACGCCACTCCTGGCGAGGGCCACGGCCGTCCCATCATCCTCCACCACGTCCTCCTCCTCGGTCATAGCCCCGGTCGTTGCGCTTAGGGTGTCGACCAAAGCGTCCTTCTCGAACGTCCCTGAGCTCCTGGCACTCGTTGGTGTTGTGGGTGTGGAGGTTGTGGTAGGCGCAGAATGGTCAGCTGCCTTGGACGACTTCGGCTGGTCCCTGTCGCGCTTCATGTCTGGCTCTGCCGCGAGCACGGCTACTCCCTTGCGCTTCACGTCCTTGGCCTTGGTATTCTTTTCTTTCGGATCAGCAGCTGGAAGCTCGAGGAGGAAGAGGCGTCCCTCCTCAGCTCTTGCGCACTTGGTCGCCAGATTGAACAGCTCTAGGGATGTGCATAACTCCTCGTGGATGGCGAGCTCCTCCTTCATCTTGACATCACGAACACCATCAGAGAATGTAGAGATGATGTCCTCGTCCGTCACCTTGGGGATCTTGAGGCGGACATTGTTGAAGCGCTGGATGTATTTCAGCAGGGTCTCCCCAGGTTGTTGCCTGATGCAGCGCAGGTCACCCGCGGCCAGAGGGCGGTCGCGAGTGCCCTGGAAGTTGGCGATGAAGCGGCTGTGCATCTCGTCCCAGGATGAGATTGAGGCAGGAGGTAGGTTCAGGAGCCACGAGCGGGCCCCGTCCTTGAGTGCCATGGGAAACCAGTTCGCCATGACCTTCTCGTCTCCAATGGCCGCCTTGATGCTCAGCTCGTAGAGCTACAAGAACTCTGCAGGGTTGGGGGTGCCGTCGTAGCGAGGAGGCAGGTCCGACTTGAACTTGCCCGGCCAGGCGACGCTACGCAGCTCAGGAGTGAAAGCGCGGCAGCCTGCTGTGGTCACCGGGGCCCTTTGCTGATGCGAAGCTTGCTCTTGATGGTACCGCATGCCGCTGCTAGAGGCAGCACGCGGGCTTGTCGTCCTGGTGCAGGGGCGCGATCTTTTCGCGTTGGTGCAGGGAGCACAGGGGCGCCTTCTTGAGGTCGAGGGATTTCTTGGTAGCTTCTTTCTTGTTGCGCGGGCGCTGGATGCGGTGGGTCACGTCTAGGGGCCGCGCGCCTTGAAGTCAGGGCGCCGTCTTGGGGTGGAGGTGGTGGAGGCGCTCCCTGAGGGCGAGGCAGCGAGAGGGACGGCGCAGGAGAGCTCACTACGGCGCTAACGAGCGAGGCATTCTTTGTAGAGGTCGTCGACGGGGCGATAATGCAGGAGCAGCACGGCCTGCGCGTCCGTGGGAGCGCGACGAGCGTGGGACGACGAGCCAGCTGGGGTCAGCGACGGAGTGGCGGTGCGACCTTCCCATCGCAGCGAGGGGTGCAGCGAGGATGCTTGCTGCTTGTTCCCCACCGGGCCGGTGGCGGCATTGGCGGAAGGTGGCGGAGAACGACGAAGAGGTCCGCTGACAGGAGCCGTCTGGGCGACGCGAGCGGTGAGAGCAGCCCGGCGCTCAGCGCGGGCTCGTCGGGCGTCCGACATGGATGCGACGAAGCGATGGGACGCGGATCATCACAAAGAAGATTTCGGCGCACCCCTACCTGGTGCGCCAAATGTCGGATATCGGGTTCTAGCAAAACCCTTAAGGTTCGAACACTGGGGTGCGCACGAAGATTTCCCCCTACTGAAACACGCCCTCAGCCACTGCGATCTCTAAGCTAGCTCGATGAACTCACAACACAAGAGACACAAGATTTATACAAGTTCGGGCCACCGTTGTGGTGCAATACCCTACTCCTGTGTGTGGTGTGGTGGATTGCCTCTTGGGCTGATGGTGAACAGTACGAGGGAAGAACAGCCTCGCGAGGAGAGGTGTTCTTGAGCTGGTGGGGTGTTCTACTTGGGAAGGACTCGATCCCCGTGTACTGTGGTGGCTAGCCCTATTTATAGAGGCCCTGGTCCTCTTCCCAAATATCAAGCGGGAAGGGATCCAACAATGACCATTTTGAAAGGAGACAACTAGTACAAGCTAACCTGACTAAAGGTGGTCTTCGCCTGTCAAAGGTGCTGGTGATGACGCTGTCTTGGGCTCCACGATGACCTCCATCCTGTCGTCCTACAGGTCTTGGTCTTGTTGCACCAATATGGAAACCTTTGCCTGAAGCATCGGTACTCCGCGCCTGTGCTTGCCCCCTTGGCACCAAAGAGGAAACAAGGACACTGCATGGGCTGGCGCCCACCTGGCCTTGGTCGTCATGGCTTGCGTCATGGGAACCTCGCGAGGTACCCCTCGCCTTGATCTCTCCGCCTCCCTCGCGAGCCTACCTGATGAGGCCGCTCCTGAGGAGGCCTTGTGTCGTCCGCCCTGCGAGGCTTGGCCCCTCGCGAGGGTCTTGAGTGTTTGGTGATGAAGACGGTCCGTACTGGGCCACTTGTTGAGCCACGCTGCGGGCCACATGCAGGCAAGTCTGGGGACCCCCGTTCCCAGAACGCCGACAAGCATCGCTCAAGCTTGGGAGAGGCTTAAGTCGATGTTATATTCATGCCCCAATCATGAGCTCTCAAGAGAAATGATTATTCAAAAAAATTATGCTCGGCTTTCTCTTAACAATCGCTCCATGCTCGATACTTCTTGTAGTGGTTCTTTTATGATGAAGACTATTGAATTCAGATGGGATTTATTGGAAAGAATTAAATGCAACTCCGAAGATTGGGATCTCAACGAAGGTAAGGAGTCAGGTATGACATCTAGGTTTGATTGTGTTAAATATTTTATGGATACCGATGCTTTCCGTGAATTTAGCACTAAATATGGACTTGACTCAGAGATAATAGCTTCTTTCTGTGAATCATTTGCTACTCATGTTGACCTCCCTAAGGAGAAGTGGTTTAAATATAATCCTCCCATTGAAGTAAAAGTAGTTGCACCTATTAAAGTTGAAGAAAAGACTATCACTTATAATGATCCTATTGTTCCTACTACATATATTAGGAAACCACCTTTCCCTGTTAGGATAAAGGATCATGCTAAAGCTTCAACTGTGGTTCGTAAGAGTAATACTAAAACACCTACACCACCTGAGCAAATTAAAGTTGAAGCTAGTATTGCTATGGTTAAAGATCTCTTGGCTGATAATATTGATGGGCATGTTATTTACTTCTGTGATGAAGCTGCTAGAATTGCTAGACCTGATACTAAGAATAAACATAGACCTGTTGTAGCCATGTCTGTTATTTCTGTTAAAATAGGAGATCATTGTTATCATGGCTTATGTGATATGGGTGCTAGTGCTAGTGCAATACCTCATTCCTTATACAAAGAAATTATGCATGATATTGCACCTGCTGAGATAGAAGAAATTGATGTTACAATTAAGCTTGCCAATAGAGATACTATTTCACCAATTGGGATTGTTAGAGATGTTGAAGTCTTGTGTGGGAAAGTTAAATATCCTGCTGATTTTCTTGTTATTGGTTCCCCACAAAATGACTTTTGTCCCATCATATTTCGTAGACCGTTCTTGAATACTGTTAATGCTAAGATAGACTGCAAAAAGTATGTTGTTACTATTGGTTTAGGGGATATGTCTCATGAGTTTAATTTTGCTAAATTTCGTAGACAACCCCATGATAAATAATTGCCTAGTACGGATGAAATTATTGGTCTTGCTTCTATTGTCATGCCTCCTAATGATCCTTTAGAACAATATTTGCTAGACCATGAAAATGATATGTTTATGAATGAAAGAAGGGATATGGATGAAGTATTCTTTAAACAGGGACCTATTTTGAAACACAACTTGCCTGTTGAAATTCTAGGGGATCCTCCACCACCCAAGGTGATCCCGTGTTTGAGCTTAAACCATTACCTGATACTCTTAAATATGCTTATCTTGATGAAAAGAAGATATATCATGTTATTATTAGTGCTAACCTTTCAGAGCAGGAATAAGAGAAATTATTGAAAACTCTGAAGAAGCACTGTGCTACTATTGGATATACTCTTGATGATCTTAAGGGCATTAGTCCCACTCTATGCCAACACAAAATAAAATTGGAGAAAGACGTCAAACCAGTTATTGATCACCAATGACGGTTAAATCCTAAGATGAAAGAAGTGGTAAGAAAGGAAATACTAAAGCTCCTGGAGGCAGGTATAATTTATCCCATTGCTGATAGTCAGTGGGTAAGTCATGTCCATTGTGTCCCTAAGAAGGGAGGTATTACTGTCGTTCCTAATGATAAAGATGAATTGATCCCGCAAAGAATTGTTACAGGTTAGAGGATGGTAATTGATTTCCGCAAATTAAATAAAGCTACTAAAAAAGATCATTACCCTTTACCTTTTATTGATCAAATGCTAGAAAGGTTATCCAAACACACACATTTTCCTTTCTAGATGGTTACTCTGGTTTCTCTCAAATACCTGTGTCCGCAGAGGATCAAGAAAAGACAACTTTTACTTGCCCTTTCAGTACTTTTGCTTATAGACGTATGCCTTTTGGTTTATGTAATGCACCTGCTACCTTTCAAAGATGCACGATGGCTATATTCTCTGACTTTTGTGAAAAGATTGTTGAGGTTTTAATGGATGATTTCTCCGTTTATCGATCCTCTTTTGATGATTGCTTGAGCAACCTTGATCGAGTTTTGTAGAGATGCAAAGATACTAGTCTTGTCTTGAATTGGGAAAAGTGCACTTTATGGCTAATGAAGGCATTGTTTTGGGGCATAAAATTTCTGAAAGAGGTATTGAAGTTGATAAAGCTAAAGTGGATGCTATTGAAAAGATGCCATGTCCCAAGGACAATAAAGGTATAAGAAGTTTCCTTGGTCATGCCGGTTTTTATAGGAGGTTTATTAAGGACTTCTCTAAAATTACTAGGCCTCTGACTAATCTCTTACAAAAATATATCCCTTTTTTCTTGGATGATGATTGTGTAGAAGCATTTGAAATACTTAAGAAACCTTTGATTTCTACACCTATTGTTCAGCCACCTGATTGGAATTTACCCTTTGAAATTATGTGCAATGCTAGTGATTATGACGTATGTGATGTTCTAGGACAAAGAGTTGATAAGAAATTAAATGTTATTCAATATGCTAGTAAAACTCTAGACAGTGCCCAGAGAAATTATGCTACTACTGAAAAAGAATTTTTAGCAGTTGTATTTGCTTGTGATAAGTTTAGACCTTACATTGTTGATTCTAAAGTAACTGTTCACACTGATCATGCTGCTATTAAATATCTTATGGAAAAGAAAGATGGTAAACCTAGACTTATTAGATGGGTTCTCCTACTACAAGAAGTTGATTTGCATATTATTGATAGAAAGGGAGCTGAGAACCCCGTTGCAGACAACTTGTCTAGGTTAGAGAATGTTCTTGATGACCCACTACCTATTGATGATAGCTTTCCAGATGAACAATTAGCTGTCATAAATGCTTCTCGTACTGCTCCATGGTATGCTGATTATGCTAATTACATTGTTGCTAAATTTATACCACCTAGTTTCACATACCAGCAAAAGAAAAAGTTTTTCTATGATTTAAGACATTACTTCTGGGATGACCCACACCTTTATAAAGAAGGAGTAGATGGTGTAATTAGGCGTTGTGTACCTGAGCATGAACCAGAACAAATCCTACACAAGTGTCACTCCGAGGCATATGTAGGACCATGAAGTATGTCTAGAGGGGGGGTGATTAGACTACTTGACCAATTAAAAACTTAACCTTTTCCCAATTTTAGAGTTTGACATATTTTAGCAACTTTGGACAAGTCAAGCGATCATCACATAAATCAAGCAAGCATGCAAAGAGTATATAGGTAGCGGAAATTAAAGCATGCAACTTGCAAGAAAGTAAAGGGAAGGGTTTGGAGGATTCAAACGCAGTTGGAGACACGGATGTTTTTGGCGTGGTTCCGATAGGTGGTGCTATCGTACATCCACGTTGATGGAGACTTCAACCCACGAAGGGTAACGGTTGCACGAGTCCACGGAGGGCTCCACCCACGAAGAGTCCACAAAGAAGCAACCTTGTCTATCCCACCATGGCCGTCGCCCACGAAGGACTTGCCTCACTAGCGGTAGATCTTCACGAAGTAGGCGATCTCCTTGCCCTTACAAACTCCTTGGTTCAACTCCACAATCTTTGTCGGAGGCTCCCAAGTGACACCTAGCCAATCTAGGAGACACCACTCTCCAAGAAGTAACAAATGGTGCGTTGATGATGAACTCCTTGCTCTTGTGCTTCAAATGATAGTCTCCCCAACACTCAACTCTCTCTCATAGGATTTGGATCTGGTGGAAAGAAGATTTGAGTGGAAAGCAACTTGGGGAAGGCTAGAGATCAAGATTCATATGGTAGGAATGGAATATCTTGGCCTCAACACATGAGTAGGTGGTTCTCTCTCAGAACTGGTAAGTTGGAAGTGTAGGTTTGTTCTGATGGCTCTCTCCATGAATGAAGAGGAGGTGGAGGGGTATATATAGCCTCCACACAAAATCTAACCGTTACACACAATTTACCAATCTCGGTGGGACCGAATCAACAAACTCGGTCAGACCGATTTAGTAAACCTAGTGACCGTTAGGATTTTCAGTGGGACCGAAATGCAACTCGGTAGGACCGATATGGTTAGGGTTAGGGCATAACGTAATCTCGGTGAGACCGATTACACAAACTCGGTGAGACCGATTTTGGTAATGAGCTAACCAGAGAGTTGGTCAGGTAAACTCGGTGGGACCGATTTGCTCTTTTCGGTGAGACCGAAATGTTACAAAAGGGAAACAGAGAGTTTACATTGCAATCTCGGTGGGACCGATCGCTCACTTCGGTTAGACCGAAACGTTACGAAGGGAAACAGAGAGATTACAATCCCATCTCGGTGAGACCGAGATCCCTATCGGTGAGACCGATTTGCCTAGGGTTTGTGGCAGTGGCTATGACATCTGAACTCGGTGGCGCCGGATAGAAAGAATCGGTGTGACCGATTTTGGCTTTAGGTTTAGGTCATATGTGGATGTGAGAAAGTAGTTGAGGGTTTTGGAGCATATCACTAAGCACATGAAGTAAGAGGCTCATTAAGCAACACCTCAACCCTCCTTGATAGTATTGGCTTTTCCTATAGACTCAATGTGATCTTGGATCACTGAAATATAAAATGAAGAGTCTTGAGCTTTTGAGCTTGAGCCAATCCTTTGTCCTTGATATTTTGAGGGATCCACTTTCATCATCCATGCCATGCCATTCATTGAGCTTTCCTGAAATATATGTCTTGGAATAGCATTAGCTCAATGAGCTATATGTTGTTATGAATTACCAAAACCACCTAGGGATAGTTGCACTTTCAATCTCCCCCTTTTTGGTAATTGATGACAACATATAGATCAAAGCTTCGACAAATGATAATAAGATTGAAAAACATCGTCGCTTTGAGAAGTATGTGATAAGCAAGAGCTCCCCCTAAATTTGTGCATATTTTAAGATTTGGTTTGGACTGCAAATGCACAAGGAATTAGGCTCATGGGTTACTGTTCCATGTCACATACATCTTGGTGGAGCACTCAAAATAATAAAGATTGAATACAGGCACTCATCACCAAGCAAAGTGAATGATCATATAGGGATAGGTAAGATAATATCATATAATCAAGCATAAGTGTAGCTTATGATCAAACACATGATCATCAATGTCTCACAGGTAATGCATAGTATCTCAAGCAATCAAAAGCAAACAAGTTCAACCAAGAAGACAAGAGAGAACAAAAAACATCAAATCTCTCTCTCGAAGCCTATGATCTATACACTTTTCTCCCCCTTTGGCAACAAGTTACCAAAAAGTTCATAGAAAATGCATAGTGCTAGATCGTCTCTCAGGCTTGGTATTCAGTTGGTGGTGTAGAGATGGCTCCTTGGACGAAGACTTCTGTTGATGTAGAGGGAGCTGGAGGAGTTGGTGTTGGAGCTGGTTGCCCTGGAGCTGTAGGAGCTGTAGCTGGTGCAGATGATGTAGCTCTTGAGTCTGTCACAGGCACTGCAGCTGACCTCTGAGCTCTAGGCACTCTGGCAAATGCATCTGTTGTTTTCTTGCCCTTCCTCTCCTGCATGTCATCCTGCAGCTACTCCACAACTGACTGAATCTCAGTTACTTTGACATCAAGATCATAGAATTTTTGTTCCATGATCCTTTCCAGGCTCTCCTGGTTTTGAGTTAGGGTGGCTAACCCCTTCTCAATCCTTAATGTTGATGCTATCAAGTAACCAAGCTGCTCCTGTTTGTTCTTCAAGAAATACTCAGATGCCTCCTCTTGAGTTGGCATCTCGGCAGCCTTCTCTTTCCTTGCTTTCTCCTTCTTCTCTTGAGATTGCACTGATGATGGATTATTCTCATTCATGACAACTTGATTGTCCTCAAAGTCTGGATAGAGAGGAAAATGTTCCTTATCCAATTGATACTTTCCTGTGCCCATCTTTGAGTTAATCAACTCCTGAATCTGTGGGGCATATCCACAACTTCTCTTCTGATCTGCTGCAGTCCTCTTAATGGTTTCTACCATAAGGCTCATGACCTTGAATTTCTGGGGCACATCAAAAATGTGAAGCATGTTAATTGCATGCCCTCTTATCATGTTGTGGTCACCTGACTTGGGCAAAAGAGTGTGCCTTAAGATCCAGTTGATCGTAGGCAGCCCTGACAGAAGAAAATGGACTGACCCAAACGAGAAAGTCTCAAGGGCTTTGTCTGGGATCTCTTTGTACATATGTGACATAGAATTGTGTCCCATCTTCTTCTTGGCATATACATCCAAATCATCTTCACTCTCCTTTGGGGCTTTGATCAGACTTGCCCATTCCTCTATGGTTGACTAATATCTTGTTCCTTCAGACATCCAAACTATCCTGCCATCTGGATAGAAGTGTGCTGTGGAGTAGAATTGCATAATGAGTTCATCATTCCAGTGGGTGAGCTTCTGCCCAACAAAATCTACAACTCCACAAGCAATGAAACTGTCTTGCACTCCAGGATAGTGTTCTTCATTTTTCTTCATGTAGGTCCAGTCGACCCATCTCATATCACACACTATAGGCTTCTTGTCCAACAAGATTGTCTCATAGAAGTCCTGCTGATCCTTGGTGTGGAACCTGTAATCTACAGCAGTCCTTCTCCTGGTGGCATATGGATCAGACAATCTCCATAGCCTCAACCCTGAGTCTTTCCCGATCTTCATGTTCTCAGCCACATGATGAGCATCATTGTGGTCTGGAATCTTGGGTTTGAGCTTTCGTAGGACCTGCCCTTCTTCATCTTCCTCAGCAACAACCTCAGGCATTGGGGCCTTGTTCTTCTCAGCTGCTGGTATACTCCTGGTATTTCTCTTTGGTGCAATCTTGGGCTTGGGGGCAGCTTTGGGTGCTTCTTTGGGCTTTGAAGTTGCAGCCCCTGACTTTATTGCATCACCCATAAGCTTCTGTGCCTTTGGTGCTGGTGCAGCAACCTCTTCTTCCTCTTCCATCATGGAAGGTTGACCAACAACTCTGGCCATGGTCTTCTTGACCCTTTCCTTCCTTTTCTTTCCTTTTGTAGCTGGCTCTTCAGGCATCTCAGGTACTTGAGTTGATCCTCTGGCTTTTGACATTGGCTGCCTTCCTGCTGGCCTTTTGATCTTCATGCCTGGCTTTACTGCAGTTGAACTGAGCACCTTCTTGAGCACTACCTTCTTGGAAGTAGCCTCATCTTCTGCTGCCACATAGTCCTCATCCTCTGAGTCTGAGGTTCTCTTCCTTCTAGCTCTGGTGGCTGCTTTGGGCAATTTGCTTGGAGTGCTTCTGCTCCCTTCATCTGAAGTACTTGAGGGACTAGTGCCCTCACTCATGTGAATTTGCTCTTCTTTCCTGTTTTGACTGTCACTATGGTCTGACATGCTGCAAATCACTGACTGCTGACCCTGTGAATAGTTATAGTTGAGACAGAGTGGATGAGCATCACAAAATGCAGAGATTTTTGCAAAAGAATGATTTAAAAACTTAGTTTTAGTTTCCACAGAAAGCATTTCGGATCTACCGATTTTCAAATTCGGTGATACCGAAGCAGGTTTGGAAACTAAACTAGTGATCTCGGTCAGACCAAGTCACCGTTCGGTGGCACCGAGACTGCTAGGGTTTCACAAAGTTCTAAAATCGGTCACACCGATTTGTAATTCTCGGTCAGACTGAGACTTACTAGTGCAATGGCGTTAGCCAAATCGGTGGGACTGAGTTTTTCAACTCGGTGGGTCCGAGATGGTTTCGGCGGAAACCTAACCCTAAATTTTCGAATCACATCTATTCTAAGGATCACATTGACTGGATAGGAGTGTTTCAATTGTGGCAAGATGCATTACAAACACAATGTGCTGAGAATCGGATGAGGAAAGCACTGTGATTGAGTTCATACCCTAGTTCGGTGGTGAACTCGCTACGGCGGCAACGGCGGAGAAGAAATCCATTGACGGCGGCGGAGACCAGCGACAGGAGGCGGCTGGCGACGAAGTCGATGATCCGTAGACCTAGTAGGCAGAGCAAGCTACGTGCGGGCGATGGGGTTTGGAGGAATTTCCAAATTTTTGCTCGTGACTATATATAGCCCGACACTGTCGGTGTGACCGAGTTGAGCAACTCAGTGGCACCGAGATGCATAACTGTTAACAGTTACAGCAACTCGGTGTGACCGAAAAGTTCATGTCGGTTGCATCGAGATTGAAAACCTAGATCGACTTAGTGATCTAGGTGGGACCGAAATGGAGGAATCGGTCAGACCGAGAATCACAAAGAAGTTTTGGAAGTTCAAGTCTATGACGAATCGAGGACTCCAAGTGCTCCTCACACAGAGTGGTTCGAATCTGACTTGATCAAATTTTGTGATGTAGCATGAATAGAGTTTGAGACGAGAAAAGCATAGATACCTAGAGAAGGTTCTTAGGCATTCTTGTCCATCCACTTGGCCAAAGAAAAGGAAACCAATCAATCAAAACAACAAGTGGATGTCCTCGAATGAGTAAAATATGCAACCAGCATGCTCACACAATAAAGTGACAAATGAAATATGTGGCAAAGCATGCACAACCAATTCTAGCATCTATCAAACAATTGGCGATGACTAGGTCATCTATATATGAGTATATTGACTTAGGAGTCAAATGAGAACATTTGATCATAGGTCATACTCATCGTTTAAGCTCAAGTGGGGTTACGACTTTTACATAATGCATTGATGTGTTCACACCATTAGAGTTGCTTTGACTCAATTCTTAGAGTTAAGCTCCCCCTAGATGTGAGATCCCCCCTTAGAGGGATGAACTAACCTTGGGTTTTGTCGATGATGACTTCATGTAGGTGTTGAAGATGTGGATGCTCAATGTTGATGTAGATCTTTTGGAGCAATCCTTTGGAGTGAGTTGCACTTTCAATACCTACACGGGTTAGTCCCACAAGGAACAAAACAAGAATATCCATAGACATAGAGTGATGCACACACAAGATGATGTCCATGAAATCATTTGGTTACCTTGTCCTTGCCTTGCCAACATGAGGGTTTGTGACTCCTTGAACTAGTGCAAGATGTGAAAGTTGATTGCACTTGTTCTTGCCATAAAGATATGAGTGAAGAATGTTGGCGGAGTCACCCTCAAGAACTCTCTAGTTCTTCTTCTTCGGGATCCACATCATCTTGATGGGAATCCTTGGAGTTGTAGTTGTACTTGATGAAGTAGAACTTGACATAGTCTTGGGAACCCACTTGACCAAGGCCTTAGGTGCTTCTTCAAATGCATCAATCTCCTCTTGAAGCTTGTCTTTGCCTTTTTGGTCTTGTGGTGGAAGATCATCTTGAGCTTGTGTTCCCTTGAAAGAAGTAGGATCATACTTCTCTTGTTGAGGAGCAAACTTCGTCTTGGGGTATTCATCTTCTTCCCACTCAACTCCATTGGCATTGAACTTTCGTTCAAAACCAACACCTTGATTCTTCCGATGCCTTCCTTGCTTGCGTACAATTTCCTCGAATTGCTTACTCCCGGCAAGGCTCTTATATACACCTTTCTCTATAATTCCCTTCAATAAGTTGTTTTCTTGCTCAAGTGTAACTTGGCTAAGAGAATCATTAGTGGAATCAAGAGAACTACTAGAAGCAACAATATTTGATTTAGCATTGTTATTGTTATTACTAGAGGAAGAATCTTTCTTGTTCTTGTTACTAGACTTGACTTGAGGCATGTAAGTTGATAAGAGTAAACACTTGTCAATATAAGAAGAAATTTTCTTGCAAAGATCATCATTGATTGCCTTTAAGAACTCATGCTCTTGCTCAAGATTGAGCTTTTCAAAGCGTAACTTCTCATGAGTCCTTAAAAGTTCTCGATGATTTTTGAAGATAGTTTCATGAGGTAACTTAAGAGTGTTTAGTTCTTTAGTTATAAGCTCAATCTTCTCCTTATCATTGTCATTCGTTTTATCTTGTTTAACATGATTAATTGATGTTTCATCATAGTATTCATCACTAGAGTTGTCAATAAGTAAATCATCATCACCTAACAAGTCATCTTCATCACTATTGAAATCAACATACTCGAGATGTGTTACCTTTGGACCTTTGGCCATGAAGCATCTTCCAATTCCTTCATTTGGTGAGTCAAATATGTCGTAGGAGTTGGTTGCCACAAGTGCTAGACCGGCAACACCTTGATCTTGAGTATGTTCGGAGTCGGAGTGATAGCTTCTCTCAGAGTGACGTTCAGAGTCGGAACCGGATACCCATTCACCAACATGAGCTTGATGTCTTCGTTTTGTGTAGCTCTTTGATGACTTGTCCTTCCTTTCTGAATCTTTGCTTCTCTGTGAGGGTCTTCGTTCATAACGATCATCTCTACTCCTTCTCTCTCTTGGTGGTGATTCTTATCTTCTACTTCTTCTTTTAGGAGAATCTTCTCTTCTTTTGTAGGGTGCCGTACACTCATTGGAATAGTGTCCGGGTCTCCCACAATTGTAGCAGTTGCGATCTCGACTGGAAGATCTTTTGTCATTGTAGGACCTTGACTTAGAGCTTCTTTCTTTGCTTCTACTCTTGTAGAATTTGTTGAAATTCTTCACCATTAAGCTCAATTCTTCATTGAAGGTTTGTTTCTCACTTGATGATGTGGGGGCTTCACATGAGTTTTTGTAAGCACCACTTGACTTGTTGTGAAGTTCCTCCTTATCCTTGAGTGACATCTCATGAGCAACAATTCTTCCAATGACCTCCGTTGGCTTGAGATTCTTGTAATTGGGCATCATTTGAATAAATGTGCACAGGTATCATATTTTCCATCCAATGCTCTTAGGATCTTCTTGATGATGAATCCGTCGGTCATCTCTTCACTCCCTAAGCCGGCAATCTCATTTGTGATAAGAGCAAGCCTAGAGTACATTTCAGCGACACCTTCACCATCCTTCATTTTGAACTTGTCAAGCTGACTTTGGAGCACATCCAACTTGGATTCCTTGACGGAGTCGGTACCTTCATGCATATCAATCAAAGTGTCCCAAATTTCCTTTGCATTCTCAAGACGGCTGATTTTGTTGAATTCTTCGGGGCACAATCCTTTGAAGATGATATCACAAGCTTGAGCGTTGTATTGCAGCATCTTCAATTCTTCCGCATTAGCTTCATGGTTCGGCTCTCTCCCATCAAATAATTCACCTTGCAAGCCAATACAAATAATGGCCCAAACGGCGGGGTTTTGTCCGAGAATATGCATTTTCATCTTATGATTCCAACTAGCAAAAGTAGTTCCATCAAAGTAAGGACCTCTACGGTGATAATTTCCCTTGCTAGACGCCATACTCTCCTAGGTTGTGAAACCAAGGATATGACCATCAAAAGCTATGGAAATCAAAGAAAATGGAGACCAAAGATCTGATACCACTTGTAGGACCTTGAGTATGTCTAGAGGGGGGTGATTAGACTACTTGACCAATTAAAAAATTAACCTTTTCCCAAGTTTAGAGTTTGATAGATTTTAGCAACTTTGGACATGTCAAGAAATCATCACACAAATCAAGAAAGCATGCAAAGAGTATATAGGCAGAGGAAATTAAAGCATGCAACTTGCAAGAAAGTAAAGGGAAGGGTTTGGAGGATTCAAACGCAGTTGGAGACACGGATGTTTTTGGCGTGGTTCCTATAGGTGGTGCTATCGTACATCCACGTTGATGGAGACTTCAACCCACGAAGGGTAATGGTTGCGCGAGTCCACGGAGGGCTCCAACCACGAAGGGTCCACGAAGAAGCAACCTTGTCTATCCCACCATGGCCGTCGCCCACGAAGGACTTGCCTCACTAGCGGTAGATCATCACGAAGTAGGCGATCTCCTTGCCCTTACAAACTCCTTGGTTCAACTCCACAATCTTTGTCGGAGGCTCCCAAGTGACACCTAGCCAATCTAGGAGACACCACTCTCCAAGAAGTAACAAATGGTGCGTTGATGATGAACTCCTTGCTCTTGTGCTTCAAATGATAGTCTCCCCAACACTCAACTCTCTCTCATAGGATTTGGATCTGGTGGAAAGAAGATTTGAGTGGAAAGCAACTTGTGGAAGTCTAGAGATCAAGATTCATATGGTAGGAATGGAATATCTTGGTCTCAACACATGAGTAGGTGGTTCTCTCTCAGAACTGGTAAGTTGGAAGTGTAGGTTTGTTCTGAGGGCTCTCTCCACGAATGAAGAGGAGGTGGAGGGGTATATATAGCCTCCACACAAAATCTAACCATTACACACAATTTACCAATCTCGGTGGGACCGAATCAACAAACTCGGTCAGACCGATTTAGTAAACCTAGTGACCGTTAGGATTTTCGGTGGGACCGAAATGCAACTCGGTACGACCGATATGGTTAGGGTTAGGACATAACGTAATCTCGTTGAGACCGATTACACAAACTCGGTGAGACCGGTTTTGGTAATTAGCTAACCAGAGAGTTGGTCAGGTAAACTCGGTGGGACCAATTTGCTCTTTTCAGTGAGACCGAAATGTGACAAAAGGGAAACAGAGAGTTTACATTGCAATCTCGGTGGGACCGATCGCTCACTTCGGTTAGACCGAAACGTTACGAAGGGAAACAGAGAGATTACAATCCCATCTCGGTGAGACCGAGATCCCTATCGGTGAGACCGATTTGCCTAGGGTTTGTGGCAGTGGCTATGACATCTGAACTCGGTGGCGCCGGATAGAAAGAATCGGTGTGACCGATTTTGGCTTCAGGTTTAGGTCATATGTGGATGTTAGAAAGTAGTTGAGGGTTTTTGAGCATATCACTAAGCACATGAAGCAAGAGGCTCATTAAGCAACACCTCATCCCTCCTTGATAGTATTGGCTTTTCCTATAGACTCAATGTGTTCTTGGATCACTAAAATGTAAAAAGAAGAGTCTTGAGCTTTTGAGCTTGAGCTAATTCTTTATCCTTGATATTTTGAGGGATCCACTTTCATCATCCATGCCATGCCATTCATTGAGCTTTCCTGAAATATATGTCTTGGAATAGCATTAGCTCAATGAGCTATATGTTGTTATGAATTACCAAAACAACCTAGGGATAGTTGCACTTTCAGCATATGGAGGACACCACGTTGGAGATAGAACTGCACATAAGGTATTGAAATACAGTTTTTATTGGCCTACTCTCTACAAGGATGCCCGTAAGTTTGTCTTGTCTTGCGATGAATGTCAAAGAATTGGTAATATTTAGTAGACGTCAAGAAATGCCTGTGAATTATTCTCTTGTTATTGAACCTTTTGATGTTTGGGGCTTTGATTATATGGGACCGTTTCCTTCCTCTAATGGGTATACACATATTTTAGTTGCTATTGATTACGTTACTAAGTGGGTAGAAGCTATTCCAACTAGTAGTGTTGATCATAACACCTCTATTAAGATGCTTAAAGAAGTTATTTTTCCGAGGTTTGGAGTCCCTAGATACCTAATGACTGATGGTGGTTCACACTTTATTCACGGTGCTTTCCGTAAAATGCTTGCTATGTATGATGTTAATCATAGAATTGCATCTCCATATCACCCACAGTCTAGTGGCCAAGTAGAACTTGGCAATAGAGAGCTCAAATTGGTTTTGCAAAAGACTGTTAATAGATCTAGAAAGAATTGGTCCAAGAAACTTGATGATGCATTATGGGCTTATAGAACTGCATATAAAAATCCTAAGGGTATGTCTCCATATAAAACGGTTTATGGAAAAGCATGTCACTTACCTCTCGAACTTGAACATAAGGCATATTGGGCCATTAAAGAGCTAAATTATGATTTCAAACTTGCCAGTGAGAAGAGGTTATTTGACATTAGCTCACTTGATGAATGGAGAACTCTAGCCTATGAGAATGCCAAACTGTTTAAAGAAAAAGTTAAAAGATGGCATGACAAAAGGATACAAAAGCGTGAGTTTAATGTAGGTGATTATGTGTTGCTATTCAACACTTGTTTAAGATTTTTTGCACGAAAAATTCTCTCTAAATGGGAAGGGCCTTACGTTATTGAGGAGGTCTATCGTTTTGGTGCCATAAAAATCAACAACTTCGAAGGCACCAATCCGAAGGTGGTGAACGGTCAAAGGATCAAACATTATATGTCAGGTAATCCTATAAATGTTGAAACTAATGCTATTAAAACTGTAACCCCAGAGGAATACATAAGGGACACTTTCCAGAATGTTTCAGACTCCAAAAAGGAATAGGTATGTGGTACGGTAAGTAAACCGACTCCTAAACAGTTCTAATAGCATTTTTTCTCCGTTTTGGAATATTTAAGAAAATAGGAAAATAAGAAGCAGTCCGGGAAGGACGTGAGGCATCCACGAGGGTCGAGGGCGCGCCCTACCCCCTGGGTGCGCCCCCCTGCCTCGTGGGCACCTCGTGTGCTCTCCGGACTCCGTTTTCTTGCATGATATTTCTTTCGGTCGGTAAAAATTCATTATATAATCTCCTGAAGGTTTTGACCACCGTATCACGCAAATATCCTCTGTCTTTGTTTCGAGCTATTTTTCTGATAGCTCTAGATCACCATGACGTCTTCAAGTGCCCCCAAGGATAAGTTCTTCGAGAAGGTCATCAACCCCTACCTCGCGGAGATGCTGCAACACCCTCAAACCATTGAGATGTGTGAGGTGGTGCTGCACATCCGCGATGTTGAGGGACCAAGGAGGACCAGAAGCATGGAGACAAGACTCGAAGCAATGGAACAACAAGTTTTCAAGTGCCAAGGGATGGTGGAACGCGGACTCAACGCCAACCAGATGATGATCGCGGAGTTCACCAACAACCACAAGCTGGACACCAAGAACATTGGGGAGACCATCTTCAAGATTCATGAGAAAATCGAGCACCTCCAAGCCCAAATCTATGACCTGCAAAACCAAAACTGTGAGTATGAATACAGATTCAAGAGGATGAGTTTGGCTGCAGATTTGAGGATCCCGGAGACTCGATCATCTTTCCATGATGGTGAGCCTATGCCTTGGAAGACGGGCGACAAACCTACATCATCAACAACTTCGTCATCATTACCTCCGAAGAAGGAGACATAATCACATGGGTATGGGCACTCCCCTTGGCAACTGCCAAGCTTGGGGGAGGTGCCCCGGCATCGTATCACCATCACCCTCCTATCTTTACCGTTTTTCTTAGCTCGATCCTCTTAGTAATATCTTGATCTAGTAGAATAAAGTTTTGATTTGATTTAGTTTTGAGTTTTGCTTTATGATCCCTCTATGTAATCGAGTCCGTGAGCTATATATAATAAAGATTAGTGTTGAGTCAAGGGCTTTGCTATCTTGCTATGATCTTGAGGGAATAAAAATAAAAGAAGTATAAAAAGAAATAAAGAGATCATATTGATCTTATGGAGAGTAATGACTTCACATATAAAGAGTATGATGAATAAAAGTTGTTGAGAGTTGGCAAACATAGTTTTGGCCATCGTTGCAATTAATAGGAAGTAATAAAGAAAGAGAGGTTCTCACATATAAATATACTATCTTGGACATCTTTTATGATTTTGAGCACTCATTAAAACATGACATGCTAAAGAGTTGATGTTGGACAAGGAAGACAATGTAATGGGTTATGTTTTCTTATATCCAAAATAAAGTATATTGTCATGGACCATCCAACATGTTGAGCTTGTCTTTCCCTCTCATGCTAGCCAAATTCCTTGCACTAAGTAGAGATACTACTTGTGCTTCCAAATATCCTTAAACCCAGTTTTGCCATGATAGTCCACCATATCTACCTATGGATTGAGTAAGATCCTTCAAGTAAGTTCTCATGTTGCATGGAATAAAAAATTGATTTCTAAATATGTATGACTTATTAGTGTGGAGAAAATAAGCTTTATACGATCTTGTGATATGGAAGTAATAAAAGCAACGGACTGCATAATAAAGGTTCGTATCACAAGTGGCAATATAAAGTGGCGTTCTTTTGCATTAAGATTTCGTGCATCCAACCATAAAAGCACATGACAACCTCTGCTTCCCTCTGCGAAAGGCCTATCTTTTACTTTTTTGTCTTATACATTATGCAAGAGTCATGGTGATCTTCACCTTTCCTTTTTATTTCATCCTTTGGCAAGCACCTCGTGTTGGAAAGATCCTTATATATATATATCCAATTGGATGTAAGTTAGCATGAACTATTATTGTTGACATTACCATTGAGGTAAAAGGTTGGGAGGCAACACTATAAGCCCCTATCTTTCTCTATGTCCGATTAAAACTCCATACCCATAAGTATTGCGTGAGTGTTAGCAATTGTGAAAGGCTAAATGATGGTTGAGTACGTGGACTTGCTGAAAAGATCTTACATTGACTCTTTCCGATGTTATGATAAATTGCAATTGCTTCAATGACCGAGATCATAGTTTGTTGGTTCTTAATGAAGTTTCTGATTCATACTTGACAT
This sequence comes from Triticum aestivum, assembly GCF_018294505.1. NCBI lineage: Eukaryota > Viridiplantae > Streptophyta > Magnoliopsida > Poales > Poaceae > Triticum > Triticum aestivum. The sequence continues at coordinate 167,602,859 of NC_057813.1, forward strand.
TGTGAATAGATTGTTACTTTAGCATAAGAAATCATATGACAAAATATATGTATGTTGCTGTTATAAGAATGATCATGATGCCCTCATGTCTGTATTTTATTTTATCGACACCTATATCTCTAAACATGTGGACATATTTTTCGATTTCAACTTTCGCTTGAGGACAAGCGAGGTCTAAGCTTGGGGGAGTTGATACGTCCATTTTGCATCATCCTTTTATATCGATATTTATTGCATTATGGACAGTTATTACACGTTATGTCACAATACATATGCCTATTCTCTCTTATTTTACCAGGTTTACATGAAGAGGGAGAATGCCGGCAGCTGGAATTCTGGGCTGGAAAAGGAGCAAATATTAGAGACCTATTCTACACAACTCCAAAAGTCCTGAAACTCCACGAAAGTCATTTTTGGAATTAATAAAAAATATTGAGCAAAAGAAATACCAGAGGGGGGCCACCCACCGTCCATGAGGGTGGGGGGCGCGCCCTATCCCCTGGGCGCGCCCCCTGCCTCGTGGGCCCCCTGACAGCCTTCCGGTGACCATCGTCTGCTATATGAAGTCTTTTACCCTGGAAAAAAAATCATAAGCAAGCTTTTGGGACGAAACACCACCGCCACAAGGCGCAACCAATCTAGGGCTTCAGTGGAGATATTTTGCTGGGGAAACATCCCTCCGGGAGGGGGAAATCATCATCATCGTCATCACCATCGATCCTCTCATCGGGAGGGGGTCAACCTCCATCAACATCTTCACCAGCACCATCTCCTCTCAAACCCTAGTTCATCTCTTGTATCCAATCTTTGTCCCAAAACCTCAGATTGGTACCCGTGGGTTGCTAGTAGTGTTGATTACTCATTGTAGTTTATGCAAGTTGGTTTATTCGGTGGAAGATCATATGTTCAGATCCTATATGCATATTAATACCCCTCTGATTATGAACATGAATATGATTTGTGAGTAGTTACCTTTGTTCCTGAGGACATGAGAGAAGTCTTGCTATAAGTAGTCATGTGAATTTGGTATTCGTTCGAAATTTTGATGAGATGTATGTTGTCTCTCCTCTAGTGGTGTTATGTGAACGTCGACTACATGACACTTCACCATTGTTTGGGCCTAGAGGAAGGCATTGGGAAGTAATACGTAGATGATGGGTTGCTAGAGTGACAGAAGCTTAAACCCTAGTTTATGCGTTGCTTCGTAAGGGGCTGATTTGGATCCACATGTTTCATGCTATTGTTAGGTTTACCTTAATACTTCTTTTGTAGTTGCGGATGCTTGCAATAGGGGTTAATCATAAGTGGGATGCTTGTCCAAGAAAGGGCAGTACCCAAGCACCAGTCCACCCACATATCAAATTATCAAAGTAACGAACACGAATCATATGAGCATGATGAAAACTAGCTTGACAATAATTCCCATGTGTCCTCGGGAGCGCTTTTCTCTATATAAGAATTTGTCTAGGCTTGTACTTTGCTACAAAAAGGATTGGGCTACCTTGCTGCACTTTATTTACTTTCATTACTTGTTACCCGTTACGAATTACCTTATCACAAAACTATTTGTTACCGATAATTTCAGTGCTTGCTGAGAATACCTTACTGAAAACTGCTTGTCATTTCCTTCTTCTCCTCGTTGATTTCGACACTCTTACTTATCGAAAGGACTATGATACATCCCCTACAGTTCCATCGCCTATAGTGGGTCCCAGCACCTCCACTTGCTCCTATTAATTTTTCCTTGATCTCCTCTATCCCCTTGATCCTCTGTACTGCAGAGGGGAGTACCGAACCGAGCGCAAGGACCTCGATCCAAAGATCACAACCACTGCCCGAGCTCTAGCCATCCTCTGCCGTCAACCCCGTTTGCCACCGACGCCGCTGAGGATTTCTTCGAGACTGCAGAAGAGCTTAGTGTCCCGTACGCTACCCGCAGGAGTCTGGATACCACCGGAGCAGGCGCCACCATCGCCGCCCGAGCCGCCACACCGCCGTTTTATCCAACTCTAGCCGCCCCAGCCTCTGTTCTCCGATGAGTCCCTGTCGTCCGTTTGATCTTCTTTAAACGACCAAGATTAGATAATCTGTTTTTGTTTCCCGAACGGTTCTTCTTTATCTTGTGACCGTTCGATGTTTAGGCCCGGTAGCGAACACAACCAAACGAGTAGAAACCCACCATGTGGCGATGATTTTGTTTTAAATAAGAAAAGGGTGGATTTGTTCCTGTTTTTCAAACGTTCATAACTTTTGCGTAGTTTGTCCAAATTTGATGAAACCAATGCCAAATTCTTTATCATGATCCCCTATATCTGGAACACATATCCAATCAAATTTTTGAAACTTTTAAATTTTAATTTTGTCAATTTTTAATTTAACCTTTTGGAGGCCATATTTTTCAAACCGTTGATCCAAATTAGTTGATTCTTTTTTGCATTGTGATCCTACTAGCATGTAGATACGATATACCTAATGTTATCTCCTGTTATTTAAGTTTTGATTTGAATTTGTTGTTGCTGACTTTATTTTTAGTGTTATGTGAGCGATGTTTATTTATCGGTGCATTCATTAAACGTATAGATTGTCCGGAGTGTGAAGCGGATCAGAATTGAGCGTTAGAGTACTTCAACAACGTTCAAGGCAAGTTGCAATTTTTGATTATGCTCATCTTATATTCTGCTATGCAGGTGTGGTTATGCTATGATATATATTTGGCCTGATATGTGTATCCCATGTTGGCATGTTTTGGTATTAATTGTGTTATGTGATGGTGTGATCTACTTCCTATGGTAGACATGGACATGTGTCGAGTGATCCATGGAAGTGGTGAGTGTTTATATCCGTAGGCTCGGGATTATTAACCAGGTGAATGCGTCATTGGCAGAGCGCTCTATTGTCCCTAGAGAATGCACCACTGACAGAGTGCACTTGGGGCGAGGTATAGTTTTCGGAACTTAAATCATGTGAATGCATCCTTGGCAGAGCGCTCTATTCTTCCTAGAGAATGCGCCATTGACAGAGTGCACTTGAGAGATACTTCTAAAGTTCTTGTCATGTTTATTTAGAATCTTTGGGTTATCTTGGGCGAGTAAAGTAGAGATGGTTGTGAGTTCAGGTAGTGGAGGTAGGTGAAGACTTTCTTCTCCAAACTAACTTGAGTGTTTTGTTTGTCATAATTTGCTTGTGGATTTTGGTTTGCTATATCATATTGTGTGATTTGCCAATACATTCAATGTATTGACCCTTGTGGTTGCAACTTATCATGTTGCAGGATTTTGAAATGATCAGTGAGATATAGTAGGGTCGCGAGTCTTCACTCAGCATTTCGCCAGTGGGCCTTGATGGGACTCATCGTTTGCTTATGCTACATTTTCGCTGTTATTATTGAGTAAAGCTAGTTATGTACTATGAGTTTGTAATACTTTTTAACTTCTAGATCATATGTTATAGTAAATGATGCACTTGTTGTTTGATATTCATATGTATTGTGTGTGCTAGCAAGTTGATCCAGGGACGGGCATAGTGAGCACAGAGACATCGAATGCTATCAGATTCGGGTCGTTAGATGATGACAGCGTTCCCCCGGAAATTCCAGGGTCCCTCTTGCATGACTATTTCCCAATCTCCCAAACAATTAAACTATAAAGTGTACATATTAGCTTCTAGCGGCCTGAAATTCACCGGTTGTGCAAGATCCCACTTAGCTCGCATATTCCTGAAGAACCAGCCCTAGCTGTAGGTCTTGTCTATATGCACCCGGGTGTAACGCCCCGAGACCGACGCTCCAGAAGACTTCCAGCTACTATGAGTTTCATCGTGTTATTTGTTTTGTTTGTTGCATTTTTCTTAGCTTCATTTGCATTGCATCATGTCATCATGCCATCATATCATTAATTTTAAAACTCATCTAAATAAATTGTATGGATCCTCGGTCCATTTAAATCGAGGGATATTCACAATGGTGACTTCTCTTTATAACATATCCTCCCAATATTAGGGAGCTATATTAAATATTTCTTGAATTTGGAAATCACCATAACACACTTGCAAATTATCCCAATGTCGTTGTTATCTTAATTCTTGGTCTCCAACCTTACCATATATTCTTTCATCATATTCCGGAGCTCCACCAAAAATCCGAACATTTTTGGACCTTCCCTACCCTCACTTCCTATTCAAATCATTTGAATTTTAAATCAAATGAGTTGAATTCAAATCTTTCAATCCTGGCCTTTTCTATTTTCTCGGAACAAGCACATTTTTGTGAGTCCGGAAAAAAACTATCTGCGTCCAACTTCTTCCCCTAACCCCTCTTTCTTTTCTTTCTTAATCTCTGCTTTTTTTTCTTTTCTTTTAGTAGTGAGAGAGAGACCAGCCGCAACGTGCAGCCAGGCCGGCCCATTTGCGTCATGCCCATCCAGCCCACCTAAACCTATAACCCTAGCCCCGAGCCCCCCTCCCCATCTCTCCCTCTCGTTCCCGTGCCCGCCGCCACACCCGCAACGCTCGATCCCCCCACCTCCTCGTTCGATCCCCATCTCCCTCGCAGCCTCTCTCTCTTGACCCCATCAGGGCGGCCAACTCTGGTGGCCCTCCGTCGCCTGCACCCGTGCCCCTCCTCTGCCTCGCCACCTCCTCCCGCGCGCCGTGCCCGATTCCCATGAAAGCCGTGCCGCTCCTTCCGTCCCCGAGCGCCTTCCCCCAACTGCGCCTCCCTGCGTCATGCCTGCTCCCTCCTGCTTCTTCGACCTCGCCTCGCCCCGCGACCCCGCCGCCGCTCCAGCCGGCAAGCCCATGCTCCAGCGCCGTGCCGCTGCACCCTTGTTGCTCGCAACCGCCATGGGTGCCTACAGGACGACGTCACCGTCCTCATGCTGCTACGCTGCCGGCAAGCCCTGCCTCTGTCACCTCCTCGCCCGCCTCCAAGTCTACCCGGCGCCACCGCCTCGTCAGCTCTGTCATCAGGGGAGGAGCCCCTCGATCCATCCCCTTCGGCCCCGACTCCGGCGAGCGCCGCCCCGTCGACTCTTTCCTGCGCCACCTTGCCTCGGTCATTTGACCCCAAGCCACCACCTCGCATCGCGGTCTTCATCCGCCAAGGACGCCAAGACCCTTCTGTGGATGCGTCAAGAACCCCTGCCGCGACTACCAGTGTTTTTTGAAGACCGCCAAGTACCACTTTATCAGACGCTTGAACGACAACCATCACTATTTACCCGAGCCCCTTTTGTCTCACTTTGTTTGGATCGGCAAGAACGAGATGCGCCAAGTACCTCAACCCGAACGTCTACGACCCGTGAACAACTACCGTCGCCAAGATCGCGAGTACCTCTACCGTCACCATGAACGACTACTTCCACGATGTCCGTGAACCACTACTTCCACTACCACCACGAGAACGACTACTTCCACTATGGCCCATGTACCACTACTTCCCTCGACGAACTCGATCCGCTTCGAAATGCATGCTTCAAAGGTATAACGCCGAGACGATCGCCCGTGTACGATTGCATGTTGTATGAGATGCCCGTGTTTGTGCCGTGTCCGATTTGTCACTCTTTTCCATGCCACTAACCCATAGGAACCCAGTAGTCGGGAGCACCCCACCATCTGTTGCGTGTTCTACACATCCGCACACTTCTCTTTTACATCGGTATCTCAACCAAGTTATCGGGACCGGAATGTTGCCGTGGCACCATTTCTGTTGTCGTTGCCGTGGCACCCCTTTCGTTCCGCCATGGTGACCAAATGCTTCATAACATGCTCATGTCAACATTTTCATAAAAAATTGCATATAACTTGCATATGTCATCCGCATCATGATAACAACATTTAAAATGTTTAAAATTGTGTTTGCTTTAAACTACTAAATGACATATGGGGATTTTCCGGAATTGTTGTTTGTTGTTTCCGGCCTCATTTAAACTTGCCTAAATAGTTAGTTCAATTATGTTTCACCTCTTGCCATGTTTGACAACATTTAATATTGTTGGTTAGCCTAAACGAGAGAGAACTAAATATTTGAATGTGGTGTTTCGTCAATATGCAACTCGTTGCATATTGAGCTCCACTTAACTTGTAGTATCGTTTGTTGCACTTTGCCATGCCATGCCTCATTAAACCGGACATGCATCATATTTGATTGTGCATCATGCCATGATTATGCTTGTGTGTTCACCATGATGTTTGCTTCTTTCCGGTTGCGATTCTCCTTGATAGTTTCGGTTATGTTGCGATTGTGAGGATTCGTTCGACTACATCCGTTTGTCTTCTTCATGGACTCGTTCTTCTTCCTTGCGGGATCTCAGGCAAGATGACCATTACCCTCGATATCACTTCTATCTTTGCTTGATAGTTGCTTCGTTCTATCGCTGTGCTGCGCTACCTATCACTTGTTTACCATGCCTCCCATATTGCCATGTCAGCCTCTAATCTTTTCACCATTCCTAGCAAACCGTTGTTTGGCTATGTTACCGCTTTGCTCAGGCCCTCTTATAGCGTTGTTAGTTGCAGGTGAAGTTGAAGATTGCTCCATGATGGACAGGATTATGTTGGGATATCACAATATCTCTTATTTAATTAATGCATCTACATACTTGGTAAAGGGTGGAAGACTCGGCCTTATGCCTGGTGTTTTGTTCCGCTCTTGCTGCCCTAGTTTCCGTCATACCGGTGTTATGTTCCTTGATTTTGCGTTCCTTACACGGTTGGGTGATTTATGGGACCCCCTTGACAGTTCGCTTTGAATAAAACTCCTCCAGCAAGGCCCAACATTGGTTTTACCATTTGCCTACCTAAGCCTTTTTCCCTTGGGTTCTGCAGACTCAAGGGTCATCTTTATTTTACCCCCCCGGGCCAGTGCTCCTCCGAGTGTTGGTCCGAACTAGAGCCACTTGCAGCGCCACCTCGGGGAAACTTGAGGTCTGGTTTTAGTGGTACGTAGTGTTCATCCGGTGTGCCCTGAGAACGAGATATGTGTAGCTCCTATCGGGATTTGTTGGCACATCGGGCGGCTTTGCTGGTCTTGTTTTACCATTGTCGAAATGTCTTGTAAACCGGGATTCCGAGTCTGATCGGGTCTTCCTGGGAGAAGGAATATCCTTCTTTGACCGTGAGAGCTTGTGATGGGCTAAGTTGGGACACCCCGGCAGGGTATAAACTTTCGAGAGCCATGCCCGCGGTTATGTGGCAGATGGGAATTTGTTAATGTCCGGTTGTAGAGAACTTGACACTTGACTTATTTAAAACGCATCAACCGCGTGTGTAGCCGTGATGGTCTCTTTTTGGCGGATTTTGGGAAGTGAACATGGTTTTGGGTTATGTTTGACGTAAGTAGGAGTTCAGGATCACCTCTTGATCATTGCTAGCTTCACGACCGTTCCTTTGCTTCTCTTCTCGCTCTTATTTGCGCATATTAGCCACCATATATGCTTAGTCGCTGCTGCAACCTCACCACTTTACCCCTTCCTTTCCCATAAGCTTAAATAGTCTTGATCTCGCGGGTTTTGAGATTGCTGAGTCCTCGTGACTCACCAGATACTATCACAACAGTTGTAGGTGCCGATGATACCAGTGCAGGTGATGCAACCGAGCTCAGATGGGAGCTCAACGAAGACCTTGGTCGTTTCTATGTTTCGTTTCATGTTGATCAGTAGTGGAGCCCAGTTGGGACGATCGGGGATCTAGCAGTTGGGTTATCTTATTTTCTTTTGGCTTCGTCCGTAGTCGGACTATGTGTGTACTCTGAATGATATATGATTTATATGTTCATTGTGTGAAGTGGCGATTGTAAGCCAACTCTTTATCCCATTGTTGTTCATTACATGGGATTGTGTGAAGATGACCCTTCTTGCGACAAAACCACAATGCGGTTATGCCTCTAAGTCGTGCTCCGACACGTGGGAGATATAGCCGCATCGCGGGTGTTACAAGTTGGTAATCAGAGCCATCCCCGACTTAGGAGCCCCCTGCTTGATTGTTTGCTAGCGTTGTTGAGTCTAGAAAAAACTGTTTTGAGTCTTAGGATTATATATGTCGGAGAGTAGGATTCTTTTTACTCCTCAGTCCCTTCGTCGCTCTGGTGAGGTCTCTTGACGTAGATGTTTTGACTTTCCTCTCCTCAAATTTCACTAAAAAAATTTAGGATCATGTGGGTATCTTGGAATCGTTCCGATGGTTTTGTGACGAGAACATTGTTCTTGGTGCCTCCTGTCTTTTATGTGGCAGTGACCCGGGGAGTTGAGCTCCGAGGTGTTGTTGTCACAATTTTATCGTTGCAGTTCTAGAATACCTGAGTTTTGCCGACATCGAAAATCTCTTTTATGCAATTGTTGGTGAGATAACCTCGACGCCACCCAGTACTGGGGCGGGAGTTCGGGAGTATTGCCATAACTCGTATAACGGATGCTTTTCGAAGGTTGAGGTACACGATTTTCGAAGGTTTCTTGGTTATGTGTTGACGGATGGATACATCTTGGATGTAGGGATTGTTAGTTTTGGGTGAGATATATTGCTTCCCCTGTATCCCCAACACCAGATTGCATAACCAGAAAGTTTCGGGAGTTTTATAGGTGGGAATTCAAGTAGCTCCTAGAATATCTTTTCGACAGATGCATGATATGAGATTGGGGTTCGACGTCTAGTGGTCCGCCTTTCCACGGTCGTTTTTACAGTGGTCTCGTTGTGTCTTAAAGAACCCTTGGCTATGCTGGTTCGAGGACACTTCGTATGTCATGTGCACTGCCTTGTACATGATGGTACTCTACACTCGAGCCCGTGTGGGCCCCACCACGAAAACTTCGGACGGAATATCTATCATATGTTTGTTCCGGCTTATTCTGCAAGCCAAATCCTTTGTTTTGTTTTATTTGTGGTATTCGAGTTGCTTCGAAGTCAAATGTTGAATCCATACCTTTCCTAAATGGTGTTCTCATATTGCTATGTGAATAATAATCCTTCTTGATCATCGAGGTTGTCTTGTTAATTCTTTTCCAACCGGCGTGCTTCTCTTCAAGTGGTTCTGATCCTTTTCAACATTCGCAAGATCAATTCTAAGTTTTCTCAACGGTGTTTGTTTCGTTCATCCCAAGTTGTCTTTGTTTTCCCCACCCTCCCACCCTTTTCTTCAAGGACTCATATATGTTAATCAAGTATCCATTTATTCATGTGAAGTCTCTTCACTCTTTTCAATCAATGTTCTTACCCGGTGATTATCACGAAGTTGGCCAGGAGTTTCAAGTTCATCATTCTTCATTCTTTTTTCTTCTCTGGTGGATTCAAGTCAAGTTTTCAGTGTTGATCATATTCCCTTCCTTGTTTCAAGTGTTTTCATATGCCGGTGTACCTCTTAATCATTCACCTCTCACTATTCATTTGTTCCGGAGTGCAAAGATATCTTGGAAGATTCGTGTTTCCATTCTCAATCCGTTCAAGTTATTTTCGAGATTATTATCTCATTCAAGCCATTTAATTCTAGCGGTGCAATCTCTATTTCAAGCAATCCTTCAATGATGTTTCTTTTGAGTGGTCCCTAACCCACAGGTATTTTCCCAGGATCTTACCTGATTCTTCTAATTATTCCGGAGTTATTCTTAAATTCTTTTTAAGTGTGACGTAAGAATGGATCCCATCAGTCACATGCCTTCTCCAAGATTGTTTTCAAATTCTTTTCATCCTTGGTTCAACCCTTCCTTTTTTTATTCTCCCGGAGTATCTCAACAATTCTTGGTGGTTCTCATCATCATTCTCAACATTTGAAGACCGAAGAAGGATTTCTCCTAAATCTTGGTCCGTTCTCTTGAAGGTTCCTGGTTCTAGCGTTATGCCATCCTCTCATAATTGCTTTCGATTATGAGAATTCTTTTCACCCATCCGGGGCATTTCAAGAGTCTTTTCAGTTTGATTCTCCAGAGCCATCACCTCAAAATTCTTCATTCTCAGCGTGTAGCTATCGTTCTCTAAATCTTACCCATGCATCGTTCAAATATCCTCTAATCAGTTCATGATCTCTTCGTTCTCTTGTATCTAAATACTGTCAAGTATCTTCATTCATTTTCCAGTTCTTCCCGATGATTTGTGCCTTTGCTACTTTCATTTTCAATTCTTACGGTGGTTCGTTCAAGATTTCACTTCCTTCGTTATCATATCAAAATATTCGTTGTTTCCAAATTCCAACGGTGGTTCCATCAATACCTTCTGAAGTTTGCGCTATATCTCTCTTAATCCTTTCTACGGGAATAAGTAGTATGCCAAATGCATTGCTTGTCATCAATTTAATTTGATGAAGGATAAGCATACAATAAATCTTATTCTTATTTCCTCGAGGTGATTCAATTCTTCCAGAGATTGTTCGTGATGAAGTAATTCTCGTCTTTAGTGCTTCATATTTTCCTTTTCTGGAGTTCCAAGTTTTCTCGGGTATATCGTCGCGAAGCTTCATCTAAATCACTGCAAGGCTTCACCTTGTGTTTTCAACTTCCCTTTCTTTATATCATCCTTTTATTACCGGAGTTCTCCATGGAGGCTCTACATGATGGTTCATCAAGGATTTAATTCCTTCTCGAAGTGTTCATCGAGATTCTTTTCAGAGGAGTTCAAGCATTCTTCATCTTGCATTCCAAAGTGCAATTCTCCTACCTTATCTTTTGAGATGGTGTTATATCATTCTTGATAATTTCCATTATTGTTTCGCGATTCACATGTTGTCAAGAATGAGGTATTTTAAATCCATCAATGTCTTTGTTGGAGTTATCTTGTGTCATATTTCACCTAAAAGCCTTCCCTAAGGAATGTTGCTATTGTGGTGTTTATCAATGATCCAAGTTTTCTCCTATCCTCTCAGCGAAAGCAGTTTTCATCTCTTTGTTGATCTCAAGCAATCAATTGTTTCTGTTAGTGGCCGGTTGTCACCTCATAGTCTTGAGATGTTTTCCATAAGCCCACAACAAGCTTATCCTTTCGTTGTGGATAATCCGACAACTCCGTTCTAGCAATTCCTGTTAGCGTGCTCTTTCAAGATCAAGTTTTCCTCCGTTCATTCCATTCCATTTTTTTCATTTCTTCCGGAGGCATCGTGATGTTGTGCTCTTCACCCATCACGTCGTTTTGTCAAGTTCATGTTATTTTCTTGCTTATCCATTTAACCGAAGTGTTGTGTTCTCATTCAAGTTCTTTCATCCTATCAAGTTTTGCCTCTCTTTTCAACCGGACTGTTGTTTGAAATCCTTCTTACCCCTTGTGCCATTCTTTTAATAGTTCCGAAGGCAGTGTGCTGTTGATTTCATCAAGTATCATCCCATCTTCTCAAGTTCATGTTCAATTCCTTCCATTTTCAGTCGGAGTGCTGCCAAAATTATATCATTCTTATTCATTCTTATCTCGTTTCAACCAGAGTGGTTCCATTTCCTTCTTGTCCATTGTACTCGTCATTCATAGCTTTCCAACCTCCAAGGTTCACATGGTGTTCCTTGTTTCTATTTTCTACCGCAGTGCTCTCAATTGTGTTCAACCAAGTTGTGTTCTTTCTTTCAACTTTTGAACCCCTCAAGGTTCGTGGTTTCACTCGTTCGTCAAAGAAGCAACTTAGCTTTACCTCTTCTCTTCTTCTTCCGTTTTCTCTCCGGTGCCATCCTAGATCTCAGGACAAGATCCTCTCGTAGTGGTGGAGTGTTGTAACGCCCCGAGACCGACGCTCCAGAAGACTTCCAGCTACTCTGAGTTTCATCGTGTTATTTGTTTTGTTTGTTGCATTCTTCTTAGCTTCATTTGCATTGCATCATGTCATCATGCCATCATATCATTAATTTTAAAACTCATCTAAATAAATTGTATGGATCCTCGGTCCATTTAAATCGAGGGATATTCACAATGGTGACTTCTCTTTATAACATATCCTCCCAATATTAGGGAGCTATATTAAATATTTCTTTAATTTGGAAATCACCATAACACACTTGCAAATTATCCCAATGCCATTGTTATCTTAATTCTTGGTCTCCAACCTTGCCATATATTCTTTTATCATATTCCGGAGCTCCACCAAAAATCCGAACATTTTTGGACCTTCCCTACCCTCACTTCCTATTCAAATCATTTGAATTTTAAATCAAATGAGTTGAATTCAAATCTTTCAATCCTGGCCTTTTCTATTTTCTCGGAAGAAGCACATTTTTGTGAGTCCGGAAAAAAACTATCTGCGTCCAACTTCTTCCCCTAACCCCTCTTTCTTTTCTTTCTTAATATCTGTTTTTTTCTTTTCTTTTAGTAGTGAGAGAGAGACCAGCCGCAACCTGCAGCCAGGCCGGCCCATTTGCGTCATGCCCATCCAGCCCACCTAAACCTATAACCCTAGCCCCGAGCCCCCCTCCCCATCTCTCCCTCTCGTTCCCGTGCCCGCCGCCACACCCGCAACGCTCGATCCCCCCCACCTCCTCGCTCGATCCCCATCTCCCTTGCAGCCTCTCTCTCCCGACCCCATCGGGGCGGCCAACTCCGGCTTCCCTCCGTCGCCTGCGCCCGTGCCCCTCCTCTGGCTCGCCTCCTCCTCCCGCGCGCCGTGCCCGATTCCCATGAAAGCCGTGCCGCTCCTCCCGTCCCCGAGCGCCTTCCCCCACCTGCGCCTCCCTGCGTCATGCCTGCTCCCTCCTGTGTCTTTGACCTCGCCTCGCCTCGCGACCCCGCTGGCGCTCCGGCCGGCGAGCCCATGCTCCAGCGCCGTGTCGCTGCACCCTTGTTGCTCGCGACCACCATGAGTGCCTACAGGACGACATCGCCGTCCTCATGCTGCTACACTGCCGGCAAGCCCTGCCTCTGTCACCTCCTTGCCCGCATCCAAGTCTACCCAGCGCCACCGCCTCGTCAGCTCCGTCGTCAGGGAAGGAGCCCCTCGATCCGTCCCCTTCGGCCCCGACTCCGGCGAGCGCCGCCCCGTCGACTCTTTCCTGCGCCACCTTGCCTCGGTCATTTGACCCCAAGCCACCACCTCGCATCGCGGTCTTCATCCGCCAAGGACGCCAAGACCCTTCTGTGGATGCGTCAAGAACCCCTGCCGCGACTACCAGTGTTTTTTGAAGACCACCAAGTACCAGCTTATCAGACGCTTGAGCGACTACCATCACTGTTTACCCGAGCCCCTTTTGTCTCACTTTGTTTCGATCGGCAAGAACGAGATGCGCCAAGTACCTCAACCCGAACGTCTACGACCCATGAACAACTACCGTTGCCAAGATCGCGAGTACCTCTACCGTCGCCGTGAACGACTACTTCCACGACGTCCGTGAACCACTACTTCCACTACCACCACGAGAACGACTACTTCCACTATGGCCCGTGTACCACTACTTCCCTCGACGAACTCGATCCACTTCGAAATGCATGCTTCAAAGGTATAACGCCGAGACGATCACCCGTGTACGATTGCATGTTGTATGAGATGCCCGTGTTTGTGCCGTGTCCAATTTGTCACTCTTTTCCATGCCACTAACCCGTGGGAACCCGGTAGTCGGGAGCACCCCACCATCTCTTGCATGTTCTACACATCCGCACACTTCTCTTTTGCATCGGTATCTCAACCAAGTTATCGTGACCGGAATGTTGCCGTGGCACCATTTCTGTTGTCGTTGCCGTGGCACCCCTTTCGTTCCGCCATGGTGACCAAATGCTTCATAACATGCTCATGTCACCATTTTCATAAAAAATTGCATATAACTTGCATATGTCATCCGCATCATGATAACAACATTTAAAATGTTTAAAATTGTGTTTGCTTTAAACTACTAAATGACATATGGGGATTTTCTGGAATTGTTGTTTGTTGTTTCCGGCCTCATTTAAACTTGCCTAAATAGTTAGTTCAATTATGTTTCACCTCTTGCCATGTTTGACAACATTTAATATTGTTGGTTAGCCTAAACGAGAGAGAACTAAATATTTGAATGTGGTGTTTCGTCAATATGCAACTCGTTCCATATTGAGCTCCACTTAACTTGTAGTATCTTTTGTTGCACTTTGCCATGCCATGCCTCATTAAACCGGACATGCATCATATTTGATTGTGCATCATGCCATGATTATGCTTGTGTCTTCACCATGATGTTTGCTTCTTTCCGGTTGTGCTTCTCCTTGATAGTTTCGGTTACGTTGCGCTTGTGAGGATTCGTTCGACTACATCTATTTGTCTTCTTCATGGACTCGTTCTTCTTCCTTGCGGGATCTCAGGCAAGATGACCATTACCCTCGATATCACTTCTATCTTTGCTTGATAGTTGCTTTGTTCTATCGCTGTGCTGCGCTACCTATCACTTGTTTACCATGCCTCTCATATTGCCATGTCAGCCTCTAATCTTTTCACCCTTCCTAGCAAACCATTGTTTGGGTATGTTACCGCTTTGCTCAGCCCCTCTTATAGCGTTGTTAGTTGCAGGTGAAGTTGAAGATTGCTCCATGATGGACAGGATTATGTTGGGATATCACAATATCTCTGATTTAATTAAGGCATCTATATACTTGGTAAAGGGTGGAAGACTCGGCCTTATGCCTGGTGTTTTGTTCCACTCTTGCCGCCCTAGTTTCCGTCATACCGGTGTTATGTTCCTTGATTTTGCGTTCCTTACACGATTGGGTGATTTATGGGACCCCCTTGACAGTTCGCTTTGAATAAAACTCCTCCAGCAAGGCCCAACATTGGTTTTACCATTTGCCTACCTAAGCCTTTTTCCCTTGGGTTCTGCAGACTCAAGGGTTATCTTTATTTTACCCCCCCCCCCCCCCCCCCGGGCCAGTGCTCCTCCGAGTGTTGGTCCGAACTAGAGCCACTTGCAGCGCCACCTCGGGGAAACTTGAGGTCTGGTTTTAGTTGTACGTAGTGTTCATCCGGTGTGCCCTGAGAACGAGATATGTGTAGCTCCTATCGGGATTTGTCGGCACATCGGGCGGCTTTGCTGGTCTTGTTTTACCATTGTCGAAATGTCTTGTAAACCGGGATTCCGAGTCTGATCGGGTCTTCCTGGGAGAAGGAATATCCTTAGTTGACCGAGAGAGCTTGTGATGGGCTAAGTTGGGACACCCCTGCATTGTATAAACTTTCGAGAGCCGTGCCCGCGGTTATGTAGCAGATGGAAATTTGTTAATGTCCGGTTGTAGAGAACTTGACCCTTGACTTATTTAAAACGCATAAACCGCGTGTGTAGCCGTGATGGTCTCTTTTTGGCGGATTCCGGGAAGTGAACACGGTTTTGGGTTATGTTTGACGTAAGCAGGAGTTCAAGATCACCTCTTGATCATTGCTAGCTTCACGACCGTTCCTTTGCTTCTCTTCTCACTCTTATTTGCGCATATTAGCCACCAAATATGCTTAGTCGCTGCTGCAACCTCACCACTTCACCCCTTCCTTTCCCATAAGCTTAAATAGTCTTGATCTTTAGGGTTTTGAGATTGCTGAGTCCTCGTGACTCATCAGATACTATCACAACAGTTGCAGGTGCCGATGATACCAGTGGAGGTGATGCAACCGAGCTCAGATGGGAGCTCAACGAAGACCTTGGTCGTTTCTATGTTTCGTTTCATGTTGATCAGTAGTGGAGCCCAGTTGGGACGATCGGGGATCTAGCAGTTGGGTTATCTTATTTTTTTTGCTTCGTCCGTAGTCGGACTATGTGTGTACTCTAAATGATATATGATTTATATGTTCATTGTGTGAAGTGGCGATTGTAAGCCAACTCTTTATCCCATTCTTGTTCATTACATGGGATTGTGTGAAGATGACCCTTCTTGCGACAAAACCACAATGCGGTTATGCCTCTAAGTCGTTCTCCGACACATGGGAGATATAGCCGCATCGTGGGTGTTACAAGTTGGTAATCAGAGCCATCCCCGACTTAGGAGCCCCCTGCTTGATTGTTTGCTGGCGTTGTTGAGTCTAGAAAAAAAATGTTTTGAGTCTTAAGATTATATATATCGGAGAGTAGGATTCTTTTTACTCCTCAGTCCCTTCGTCGCTCTGGTGATGTCTCTTGACGTAGATGTTTTGACTTTCCTCTCCTCAAATTTCACTAAAAAAATTTAGGATCATGCGGGTATCTTGGAATCGTTCCGATGGTTTTGTGACGAGAACATTGTTCTTGGTGCCTCCTGTCTTTTATGTGGCAGTGACCCGGGGAGTTGAGCTCCGAGGTGTTGTCATCACAATTTTATCGTTGCAGTTCTAGAATACCTGAGTTTTGCTGACATCGAAAATCTCTTTTATGCAGTTGTTGGTGAGATAACCTCGACGCCACCCAATACTGGGGCGGGAGTTCGGGAGTATTGCCATAACTCGTATAATGGATGCTTTTCGAAGGTTGAGGTACACGATTTCCGAAGGTTTCTTGGTTATGTGTTGACGAATGGATACAGCTTGGATGTAGGGATTGTTAGTTTTGGGTGAGATATATATTGCTTCCCCTGTATCCCCAACACCAGATTGCATAACCAGAAAGTTTCGGGAGTTTTATAGGTGGGAATTCAAGTAGCTCCTAGAATATCTTTTCGACAGATGCATGATATGAGATTGGGGTTCGACGTCTAGTGGTCCGCCTTTCCACGGTCGTTTTTACAGTGGTCTCGTTGTGTCTTAAAGAACCCTTGGCTATGCTGGTTCGAGGACACTTCGTATGTCATGTGCACTGCCTTGTACATGATGGTGATGTACACTCGAGCCCGTGTGGGCCCCACCACGAAAACTTCGGACGGAATATCTATCATATGTTTGTTCCGGCTTATTCTGCAAGCCAAATCCTTTGTTTTGTTTTATTTGTGGTATTCGAGTTGCTTCGAAGTCAAATGTTGAATCCATACCTTTCCTAAACGGTGTTCTCATATTGCTATGTGAATAATAATCCTTCTTGATCATCGAGGTTGTCTTGTTAATTCTTTTCCAACCGGCGTGCTTCTCTTCAAGTGGTTCTGATCATTTTCAACATCCGCAAGATCAATTCTAAGTTTTCTCAACGGTGTTTGTTTCGTTCATCCTAAGTTGTCTTTGTTTTCCGCACCCTCCCACCCTTTTCTTCAAGGACTCATATATGTTAATCAAGTATCCATTTATTCATGTGAAGTCTCTTCACTCTTTTCAATCAATGTTCTTACCCGGTGATTATAACGAAGTTGGCCAGGAGTTTCAAGTTCATCATTCTTCATTCTTTTTTATTCTCTGGTGGATTCAAGTCAAGTTTTTGGTGTTGATCATATTCCCTTCCTTGTTTCAAGTGTTTTCATATGCCGGTGTACCTCTTAATCATTCACCTCTCACTATTCATTTGTTCAGAAGTGCGAAGATATCTTGGAAGATTCATGTTTCCATTCTCAATCCGTTAAAGTTATTTTCGAGATTATTATCTCATTCAAGCCATTTAATTCTACCGGTGCAATCTCTATTTCAAGCAATCCTTCAATGATGTTTCTTTTGAGTGGGCCCTAACCCACAGGTATTTTCCCAGGATCTTACCTGATTCTTCTAATTATTCCGGAGTTATTCTTAAATTCTTTTCAAGTGTGACGTAAGAATGGATCCCATCAGTCACATGCCTTCTCCAGATCGTTTTCAAATTCTTTTCATCTTTGGTTCAACCCTTCCTTTTTTTATTCTCCCGGAGTATCTCAACAATTCATGGTGGTTCTCATCCTCATTCTCAACATTTGAAGACCGAAGAAGGATTTCTCCTAAATCTTGGTCCGTTCTCTTGAAGGTTCATGGTTCTAGCGTTATGCCATCCTCTCATAATTGCTTTCGATTATGAGAATTCTTTTCACCCATCCGGGGCATTTCAGGAGTCTTTTCAGTTTGATTCTCCAGAGCCATCACCTCAGAATTCTTCATTCTCAGCGTGTAGCTATCGTTCTCCAAATCTTACCCGTGCATCGTTCAAATATCCTCTAATCAGTTCATGATCTCTTCGTTCTCTTGTATCTAAATTCTGTCAAGTATCTTCATTCATTTTCCAATTCTTCCCAATGATTTGTGCCTTTGCTACTTTCATTTTCAATTCTTACGGTGGTTCGTTCAAGATTTCACTTCCTTCGTTATAATATCAAAACATTCGTTGTTTCCAAATTCCAACGGTGGTTCCATCAATACCTTCTGAAGTTTGCGCTATATCTCTCTTAATCCTTTCTACGGGAATAAGTAGTATGCCAAATCCATTGCTTGTCATCAATTTAATTTGATGAAGGATAAGCATACAATAAATCTTATTCTTATTTCCTCGAGGTGATTCAATTCTTCCAGAGATTGTTCATGATGAAGTAATTCTCGACTCTAGTGCTTCATCTTTTCCTTTTCTGGAGTTCCAAGTTTTCTCGGGTATATCGTCGCGAAGCTTCATCTAAATCACCGCAAGGCTTCACCTTGTGTTTTCAACTTCCCTTTCTTTTTATTATCCTTTTATTACCGGAGTTCTCCATGGAGGCTTTACATGATGGTTCATCAAGGATTTAATTCCTTCTCGAAGTGTTCATCGAGATTCTTTTTAGAGGAGTTCAAGCATTCTTCATCTTGCATTCCAAAGTGCAATTCTCCTACCTTATCTTTTGAGATGGTGTTATGTCATTCTTGACAATTTCCATTATTGTTTCGCGATTCACATGTTGTCAAGAATGAGGTATTTTAAATCCATCAATCTCTTTGTTGGAGTTATCTTGTGTCATATTTCACCTAAAAGCCTTCCCTAAGGAATGTTGCTATTGTGGTGTTTATCAATGATCCAAGTTTTCTCCTATCCTCTCAGCGAAAGCAGTTTTCATCTCTTCGTTGATCTCAAGCAATCAATTGTTTCTGTTAGTGGCCGGTTGTCACCTCATAGTCTCGAGATGTTTTCCATAAGCCCACAACAAGCTTATCCTTTCATTGTGGATAATCCGACAACTCCGTTCTAGCAATTCCTGTTAGCGTGCTCTTTCAAGATCAAGTTTTCCTCCGTTCATTCCATTCCATTTTTTTCATTTCTTCCGGAGGCATCGTGATGTTGTGCTCTTCACCCATCACGTCGTTTTGTCAAGTTCATGTTATTTTCTTGCTTATCCATTTAACCGGAGTGTTGTGTTCTCATTCAAGTTCTTTCATCCTATCAAGTTTTGCCTCTCTTTTCAACCGGACTATTGTCTGAAATCCTTCTTACCCCTTGTGCCATTCTTTCAATAGTTCCGGAGGCAGTGTGCTGTTGATTTCATCAAGTATCATCCCATCTTCTCAAGTTCATGTTCAATTCCTTCCATTTTCAGTCGGAGTGCTGCCAAAATTATATCATTCTTATTCATTCTTATCTCGTTTCAACCAGAGTGGTTCCATTTCCTTCTTGTCCATTGTACTCGTCATTCAGAGCTTTCCAACCTCCAAGGTTCACATGGTGATCCTTGTTTCTATTTTCTACCGCAGTGCTCTCAATTGTGTTCAACCCCGTTGTGTTCTTTCTTTCAACTTTTCAACCTCTCAAGGTTCGTGGTTTCACTTGTTCGTCAAAGAAGCAACTTAGCTTTACCTCTTCTCTTCCTCTTCTGTTTTCTCTCCGGTGCCATCCTAGATCTCGGGACGAGATCCTCTCGTAGTGGTGGAGTGTTGTAATGCCCCGAGACCGACGCTCCAGAAGACTTCCAACTACTCTGAGTTTGATCGTGTTATTTGTTTTGTTTGTTGCATTCTTCTTAGCTTCATTTGCATTGCATCATGTCATCATGCCATCATATCATTAATTTTAAAACTCATCTAAATAAATTGTATGGATCCTCGGTCCATTTAAATCGAGGGATATTCACAATGGTGACTTCTCTTTATAACATATCCTCCCAATATTAGGGAGCTATATTAAATATTTCTTTAATTTGGAAATCACCATAACACACTTGCAAATTATCCCAATGCCGTTGTTATCTTAATTCTTGGTCTCCAACCTTGCCATATATTCTTTCATCATATTCCGGAGCTCCACCAAAAATCCGAACATTTTTGGACCTTCCCTACCCTCACTTCCTATTCAAATCATTTGAATTTTAAATCAAATGAGTTGAATTCAAATCTTTCAATCCTGGCCTTTTCTATTTTCTCGGAACAAGCACATTTTTGTGAGTCCGGAAAAAAACTATCTGCGTCCGACTTCTTCCCCTAACCCCTCTTTCTTTTCTTTCTTAATCTCTGTTTTTTTCTTTTCTTTTAGTAGTGAGAGAGAGACCAGCCGCAACCTGCAGCCAGGCCGGCCCATTTGCGTCATGCCCATCCAGCCCACCTAAACCTATAACCCTAGCCCCGAGCCCCCTCCCCATCTCTCCCTCTCGTTCCCGTGCCCGCCGCCACACCCGCAACGCTCGATCCCCCCCCCACCTCCTCGCTCGATCCCCATCTCCCTCGCAGCCTCTCTCTCCCGACCCCATCGGGCCGGCCAACTTCGGCGGCCCTCCGTCGCCTGCGCCCGTGCCCCTCCTCTGCCTCGCCTCCTCCTCCCGCGCACCGTGCCCGATTCCAATGAAAGCCGCGCCGCTCCTCCCGTCCCAGAGCGCCTTCCCCCACCTACGCCTCCCTACGTCATGCCTGCTCCCTCCTGTTTCTTCGACCTCGCCTCGCCCCGCGACCCCGCCGCCGCTCCGGCCGGCGAGCCCATGCTCCAGCGCCGTGCCGCTACACCCTTGTTGCTCGCGACCGCCATGGGTGCCTACAGGACAACGTCGCCGTCCTCATGCTGCTACGGTGCCGGCAAGCCCTGCCTCTGTTACCTCCTCGCCCGCCTCCAAGTCTACCCGGCGCCACCGCCTCGTCAGCTCCATCGTTAGGGGAGGAGCCCCTCGATCCGTCCCCTTCGGCCCCGACTCCGGCGAGCGCCGCCCCGTCGACTCTTTCCTGTGCCACCTTGCCTCGGTCGTTTGACCCCAAGCCACCACCTCGCATCGCGGTCTTCATCCTCCAAGGACGCCAAGACCCTTCTGTGGATGCGTTAAGAACCCCTGCCGCGACTACCAGTGTTTTTCGAAGACCGCCAAGTACCACTTTATCAGACGCTTGAACGACTACCATCACTGATTACCCGAGCCCCTTTTATCTCACTTTGTTTGGATCGGCAAGAACGAGATGCGCCAAGTACCTCAACCCGAACGTCTACGACCCGTGAACAACTACCGTCGCCAAGATCGTGAGTACCTCTACCGTCGTCGTGAACGACTACTTCCACGACGTCCGTGAACCACTACTTCCACTACCACCACGAGAACGACTACTTCCACTACGGCCCGTGTACCACTACTTTCCTTGACGAACTTGATCCGCTTCGAAATGCATGCTTCAAAGGTATAACGCCGAGACGATCGCCCGTGTACGATTGCATGTTGTATGAGATGCCTGTGTTTGTGTCGTGTCCGATTTGTCACTCTTTTCCATGCCACTAACCCGTGGGAACCCGATAGTCGGGAGCACCCCACCATCTCTTGCGTGTTCTACACATCCGCACACTTCTCTTTTGCATCGGTATCTCAACCAAGTTATCGGGACCAGAATGTTGCCGTGGCACCATTTCTGTTGTCGTTGCCGTGGCACCCCTTTCGTTCCGCCATGGTGACCAAATGCTTCATAACATGCTCATGTCAACATTTTCATAAAAAATTGCATATAACTTGCATATGTCATCCGCATCATGATAACAACATTTAAAATGTTTAAAATTGTGTTTGCTTTAAACTACTAAATGACATATGGGGATTTTCCGGAATTGTTGTTTCCGGCCTCATTTAAACTTGCCTAAATAGTTAGTTCAATTATGTTTCACCTCTTGCCATGTTTGACAACATTTAATATTGTTGGTTAGCCTAAACGCGAGAGAACTAAATATTTGAATGTGGTGTTTCATCAATATGCAACTCGTTGTATATTGAGCTCCACTTAACTTGTAGTATCGTTTGTTGCACTTTGCCATGCCATGCCTCATTAAACCGGACATGCATCATATTTGATTGTGCATCATGCCATGATTATGCTTGTGTGTTCACCATGATGTTTGCTTCTTTCCGGTTGCGCTTCTCCTTGATAGTTCCGGTTACGTTGCGATTGTGAGGATTCGTTCGACTACATCCGTTTGTCTTCTTCATGGCCTCGTTCTTCTTCCTTGCGGGATCTCAGGCAAGATGACCATTACCCTCGATATCACTTCTATCTTTGCTTGATAGTTGCTTCGTTCTATCGCTGTGCTGCGCTACCTATCACTTGTTTACCATGCCTCCCATATTGCCATGTTAGCCTCTAATCTTTTCACCCTTCCTAGCAAACCGTTGTTTGGCTATGTTACCGCTTTGCTCAAGCCCTCTTATAGCGTTGTTAGTTGCAGGTGAAGTTGAAGATTGCTCCATGATGGACAGGATTATGTTGGAATATCACAATATCTCTTATTTAATTAATGCATCTATATACTTGGTAAAGGGTGGAAGACTCGGCCTTATGCCTGGTGTTTTTTTCCACTCTTGCCGCCCTAGTTTCCGTGATACCGGTGTTATGTTCCTTGATTTTGCGTTCCTTACACGGTTCGGTGATTTATGGGACCCCCTTGACAGTTCACTTTGAATAAAACTCCTCCAGCAAGGCCAAACATTGGATTTACCATTTGCCTACCTAAGCCTTTTTCCCTTGGGTTCTGTATACTCAAGGGTCATCTTTATTTTACCCCCCCGGGCCAGTGCTCCTCCGAGTGTTGGTCCGAACTAGAGCCACTTGCAGCGCCACCTCGGGGAAACTTGAGGTCTGGTTTTAGTTGTACGTAGTGTTCATCCGGTGTGCCCTGAGAACGAGATATGTGCATCTCCTATCGGGATTTGTCGGCACATCGGGCGGCTTTGCTGGTCTTGTTTTACCATTGTTGAAATGTCTTGTAAACCGGGATTCCGATTCTGATCGGGTCTTCCTGGGAGAAGGAATATCCTTCGTTGACCGTGAGAGCTTGTGATGGGCTAAGTTGGGACACCCCTGCAGGGTATAAACTTTCGAGAGCCGTGCCCGCGGTTATGTGGCAGATTGGAATTTGTTAATGTACGGTTGTAGAGAACTTGACACTTGACTTATTTAAAACGCATCAACCGCGTGTGTAGCCATGATGGTCTCTTTTCGGCGGAGTCCGGGAAGTGAACGCGGTTTTGGGTTATGTTTGACGTAAGTAGGAGTTCAGGATCACCTCTTGATCATTGCTAGCTTCACGACCGTTCCTTTGCTTCTCTTCTCGCTCTTATTTGCGCATATTAGCCACCATATATGCTTAGTCGCTGCTGCAACCTCACCACTTTACCCCTTCCTTTCCCATAAGCTTAAATAGTCTTGATCTCGCGGGTTTTGAGATTGTTGAGTCCTCGTGACTCACCAGATACTATTACAACAGTTGCAGGTGCCGATGATACCAGTGCAGGTGATGCAACCGAGCTCAGATGGGAGCTCAACGAAGACCTTGGTCGTTGCTATGTTTCGTTTCATGTTGATCAATAGTGGAGCCCAGTTGGGACGATCGGGGATCTAGCAGTTGGGCTATCTTCTTTTCTTTTGGCTTCGTCCGTAGTCGGACTATGTGTGTACTCTGAATGATGTATGATTTATATGTTCATTGTGTGAAGTGGCGATTGTAAGCCAACTCTTTATCCCATTATTGTTCATTACATGGGATTGTGTGAAGATGACCCTTCTTGTGACAAAACCACAATGCGGTTATGCCTCTAAGTCGTGCTCCAACACGTGAGAGATATAGCCGCATCGTGGGTGTTACACCAGGCCACAGCCCTCCATCTCCCAGCATCCTTCGGTAAGGTGGACTCATCCACCACCACATCATCCATGTCATCCTCCTGGAGGCCCAGCTCCTCCATCCACTTCTCTAACTCTGTTGTAGATGACGAAGTGACGGTCGCTGCCGACTTGCCCCTCTTTTCCGCATCCATCATCTACCTCTCACCCGATCTCACAAACGCCACCGGGTATATTAGGGAAACCCTAACCCGAGCTAACAGCAACAGGGATATCTCAAACAAGTCCGAGCGGTGTTGCGAGAACACCCTGGGATCAGCCCGATTCGAGTCCCTGGGCTCGTTGACGGTAGGTAAGAAAGACGCGGTGGCTATGATCGCCCCCGAGAGAAGAAAACCCTAGTGAGAGGAAGGGATCTTAAATTGCACTTCGATTACCCCGTCAGCCTCGCTTGGTCAAAAGAGGCCCATTTCAGACTCTGGTGGGTCGAAGACCACTCTTCGGTCTTCCTTAGACCGAAGAGCCACTCTTCGTTCACGTAAAGGCTGAAGAGTGTCCTTCTTTGACCATCAACCCCTCCCTATACACCACAGCTCCTCCTGGGCAAATCTTCGCATCACCTGGACCGCATCGACGAGTAGAATCCATTTAGATGAAGAATAACTTGAACCGTGCATTGTGAAGGACGGATTTTGACTGCCAATCTACATTGATCACCCCAAGCCTACATGGCCCTTGGTGAGAGATTTTTCAATTACTCGCACACATATACTCATCTAGATGTCCCCAACATCTTAGACATTACCCATCATCATATTGTTATTATTGCCAAAGTTGGCGACATCCAGTTCACGTACACGGATGGCAAGGGTCATGGTGTGCGGGGTCAATGACAAGAATAGGACGAGGGGTAATATCTAGGATGTTGGGGGCATCCAGATGTATACATATGTGCGATTAATTAAAAAATATTTCACCGAGGGCCATGTAGGCTTGCGGTGAGAAGTGTAGATTGACATGCAAAATTCGTCCTTTACAATGCACGGTTCAAGTTATTCTTCATCTAAATGGATTCTACTCGTAGATGCGGTCCCGGTGACGCAAATGTTTGCCCAAAGGAGCTGTGGTGTATAGGGTGGGGTTGATGGTCAATGAAGGACACTCTTCGGCCTTGACCTGAAGGAAGAGTGGTCTTCGGCCCAACAAAGTCCGAAATGGGCCTCTTTGGGCCAAGCGAGGCCGAAGAGACTCTTCGGCCTATGGGTGGCTGACGGGGTAATATAAGTGTAATTTACGAGTTTGGACATATAGTTTTGGGATTTGTTAAAAAATAGTGAAATTTTCAAATAAAAAAAATCTCTAGAACCTCTTTGCATGATTATGTTGGAAATATGCCCTAGAGGCAATAATAAAATGATTATTATTATATTTCCTTGTTCATGATAATTGTATATTATTCATGCTATAATTGTATTGACCGGATACCGTGATACACGTGTGAATACATAGACCACAACATGTCCCTAGTGAGCCTCTAGTTGACTAGCTCGTTGATCAACAGATGGTCATGGTTTCCTGACTATGGACATTGGATGTCATTGATAACGGGATCACGTCATTAGGAGAATGATGTGATCGACAAGACCCAATCCTAAGCATAGCACAAGATCGTGTAGTTCGTTTGCTAAAGCTTTTCTAATGTCAAGTATCAGTTCCTTAGACCATAAGATTGTGTAACTCTTGGATACCGTAGGAGTGCTTTGGGTGTACCAAACGTCACAACGTAACTGGGTGACTATTAAGGTGCACTACAGGTATCTCCGAAAGTGTCTGTTGGGTTGGCACGAATCAAGACTGGAATTTGTCACTTCGTATGACGGAGAGGTATCTTTGGGCCCACTCGGTAATGCACCATCATAATGAGCTCAATGTGACTAAGTGGTTAGTCACGGTATCATGCATTATGTAATGAGTAAAGTGACTTGCCGGTAACGAGATTGAATGAGGTATTGGGATACCGACGATCGAATCTCGGGCAAGTAACATACCGTTTGACAAAGGGAATTGTATACGGGGTTACTTGAATCCTTGACATCGTGGTTCATCCGATGAGATCATCGTGGAACATGTGGGAGCCAACATGGGTATCCAGATCCCGCTGTTGGTTATTGGCTGGAGAGCTGTCTCGGTCATGTACGTGATTCCCGAACCTGTAGGGTCTACACACTTAAGGTTTGATGACGCTAGGGTTATTAGGAAGACTTGTATGTGATTACCAAATGTTGTTTGGAGTCGCGGATGAGATACGGGACATCACGAGGAGTTACGGAATGGTCCGGAGGTGAAGATTTATATATGGGAAGTTGTCATACGGTCACCGGAAAAGTTTGTGGGCATACCGGTATTGTACCGGGGCCACCGGAAGGGTTCCGGGGGTCCACCGGGAGGGGCCACCTCTCCCGGAGGGCCTCATGGGCCGTAGTGGGAAGGGAACCAGCCCTTGGAGGGCTGGGCACATCCCCCCTTGGGCCCATGTGCCTAGGGTTGGGGGGGAACCCTAAAGGGGTGCCCCCCTTGCTTGGGGGGCAAGTTCCCCCCCTTGACCGCCGCCCCCCTCTAGATCTCATCTAGAGGGGGCCGGCCCCCTTCCTCCTACCCCTATAAATAGAGGGGCAAGGGGAGGGCTGCAGCAACACACATAAGGCGCAGCCCCTCCCCTCCCCAACACCTCTCCTCCTCCGTAAGAGCTTGGCGAAGCCCTGCCGGAGTATTGCCTCTCCATCACCACCACGCCGTCGTCCTGCTGTTGGAGCCCTCTTCCTCAACCTCTCCCTCCTTGCTGGATCAAGGCGCGGGAGACGTCATCGGGCTACACGTGTGTTGAATGCAGAGGTGCCGTTGTTCGGCGCTAAGATCGGAATCCACCGCGATCTGAATCGCATCGAGTACGACTCCCTCATCCGCGTTCTTGTAATGCTTACGTCTCGCGGTCTTCAAGGGTATGAAGATGCACTCCTCTCTCTCTCTCGTTGCTAGTTGCTCCATAGATTGATCTTGGTGATGTGTACAAATTTTTTATTTTCTACAATGATTTCCAATAGTGGCATCATGAGCTAG
The DNA here is from genome assembly GCF_018294505.1 of Triticum aestivum. Lineage (NCBI taxonomy): Eukaryota > Viridiplantae > Streptophyta > Magnoliopsida > Poales > Poaceae > Triticum > Triticum aestivum. The sequence continues at coordinate 167,629,701 of NC_057813.1, forward strand.
GTCTATGCGTAGTTTCTATGCACGAGTAGAACACAATTTTGTTGTGGGTGTAGATTTTGTAAATATACTTGCCACTACTAGTCTTATCTTGTTTTGGCGGCATCGTGGGATGAAGCGGCCCAGACCGACCTTACATGTACACTTACGTGAGACAGGTTCCACCGACTGACATGCACTAGTTGCATAAGGTGGCTAGCGGGTGTCTGTCTCTCCCACCTTAGTCGGATCGGATTCGATGAAAAGGGTCCTTATGAAGGGTAAATAGAAATTGGCATATCACATTGTGGTTTTGGTGTAGGTAAGAAACGTTCTTGCTAGAACCCTATAGCAGCTACGTAAACAACATGCAACAACAATTAGAGGACGTCCAACTTGTTTTTGCAGCATATGCCTTGTGATGTGATATGGCCAAAAAGGATGTGATGAATGAAATATATGTGATGTATGAGATTGATCATGTTCTTGTAATAGGAATCACGACTTGCATGTCGATGAGTATGACAAACGGCAGGATCCATAGGAGTTGTCTTTATTTATTGTATGACCTGCGTGTCACTGAATAACGCCATGTAATTACTTTACTTCTTTGCTAAACCGTTAGTCATAGTAGTAGAAGTAATAGTTGGCGAGACAACTTCATGGAGACACGATGATGGAGATCATGATTATGGAGATCATGGTGTCATGCTGGTGACGATGATGATCATGGCGCCCCGAAGATGGAGATCAAAGGAGCAAAATGATATTGGCCATATCATGTCACTATTTGATTGCATGTGATGTTTATCATGTTTTTGCATCTTATTTGCTTAGAACGACGGTAGTAAATAAGGTGATCCCTCATAATAATTTCAAGAAAGTGTTTCCCTTAACTGTGCGCCATTGCGAAAGTCGTTGTTTCGAAGCACCACGTGATGATCCGGTGTGATAGATTCTAACATTCACATACAACGAGTGTAAGCCATATTTACACATGCAAAACACTTAGGTTGACTTGAAGAGCCTAGCATGTACATGCATGGCCTCTGAACACAAGAGACCGAAAGGTCTAACATGAGTCGTATAGAAGATACGATCAACATGGAGATGTTCACCGATGATGACTAGTCCGTCTCACGTGATGATCGGACACGACCTAGTTGACTCGGATCATGTATCACTTAGATGACTAGAGGGATGTCTATCTGAGTGGGAGTTCATTAAATAATTTGATTAGATGAACTTAATTATCATGAACTTAGTCTAAAACCTTTGCAAAATGTCTTGTAGATCAAATGGGTCACGCTCATGTCAACCTCAACTTCAACGCGTTCCAAGAGAAAACCAAGCTGAAAGATGATGGTAGCAACTATATGGACTGGGTCCGGAACCTGAGGATCATCCTCATAGCTGCCAAGAAAGCATATGTCCTAGAAGCACCGCTAGGTGAAGCACTGTCCCAGCGAACCAAGACGTTATGAATGCTTGGCAGTCACGTGTTGATGATTACTCCCTCATTCAGTGCGGCATGCTTTACAGCTTAGAACCGGGGCTCCAAAAGCGTTTTGAGCAACATAGAGCATATGAGATGTTCCAAGAGATGAAAATGGTTTTCCAAGATCATGCCCGGGTTGAGAGATATGAAGTCTCCGACAAGTTCTACAGTTGTAAGATGGAGGAAAATAGTTCTGTCAGCGAGCACATACTCAAAATGTCTGGGTTGCACAACCGCTTGTCCCAGCTGAACATTAACCTCCCGAATGAGGCGGTCATTGACAGAATCCTTCAGTCGCTCCCACCTAGCTACAAGAGCTTTGTGATGAACTACAATATGCAGGGGATGGTGAAAACCATTCCCGAGGTATTTTCACTATTGAAATCAGTGGAGGTAGAAATCAAAAAGGAACATCAAGTGTTGATGGTCAATAAAACCACTAGTTTCAAGAAAGGCAAGGGTAAGAAGAACTTCCAAAAGGACGGCAAGAGAGTTGCCGCGCCCGGTAAGCCAGTTGCCGGGAAGAAGCCAAAGCACGGACCCAAACCTGAGACTGAGTGCTTTTATTGCAAGGGGAATGGTCACTGGAAGCGGAACTGCCCCAAGTACTTAGCGGGTAAGAAGGCCTGCAACACCAAAGGTATATGTGATATACATGTTATTGATGTGTACCTTACCAGTACTCGTAGTAGCTCCTGGGTATTTGATACTGGTGTGGTTGCTCATATTTGTAACTCAAAATAGGAGCTGCGGAATAAGCGGAGACTGGCGAAGGACGAGGTGATGATGCGCGTCGAGAATGGTTCCAAGGTCGATGTGATCGCCGTCGGCACGCTACCTCTACATTTACCTATGGGATTAGTTTTAAACCTTAATAATTGTTATTTAGTGCCGACTTTGAGCATGAACATTGTATCTAGATCTCGTTTAATATGAGATGGCTACTCACTTAAATCCGCGAATAATGGTTGTTCTATTTACATGAGAGATATGTTTTTGTTGGGGAACGTTGCATAAAATAAAAAAATTCCTCCGTTCACCAAGATCAATCTATGAGTTCATCTAGCAAAGAGAGAGAGAGATGCATCTACATACCCTTGTAGAATGTGTGCGGAAGCGTTCAAGAGAACGGGGTTGAGGGAGTCGTTCTCGTCGTGATCCAAATCACCGGAGATCCTAGCGTCAAACGGACGGCACCTCCGCGTTCAACACACGTACGGTCAGCATGACGTCTCCTGCTTCTTGATCCAGCAAAGGGGGAAGGAGAGGTTGATGAAGATCCAGCAGCACGATGGCGTGGTGGTGGATGCAGCAGGGTTCCGGCAGAGCTTCGCCGAGCTTCTACGAGAGGAGGAGGTGTAGCAGGGAGGGGAGGAAGGCGCCAGGGTTTTGGGTGCGGCTGCCCTCCAACCCCCCCCCCCCCCTTTATATAGGGACCCCGGGGGGCACCGTCCCTAGAGATGGGATCTCTAGGGGGGGCGGCGGCCAAGGGGGGTGGAGTGCCCCCAAAGGCAAGTGGAGGCGCCCCCTCCCCTAGGGTTCCCAACCCTAGGCGCAGAGGGTGGCCTAGGGGGGGCGCACCAGCCCACTAGGGGCTGGTTCCCCTCCCACTTCAGCCCATGGGGCCCTCCGGGATAGGTGGCCCCACCCGGTGGACCCCTAGGACCCTTCCGGTGGTCCCGGTACAATACCGGTGACCCCCAAAACTCTCCCGATGGCCGAAACTGCACTTCCTATATATAATTCTTTACCTCCGGACCATTCCGGAACTCCTCGTGATGTCCGGGATTTCATCCAGGACTCCGAACAACTTTCGGTTTGCTGGATACTCATATTCATACAACCCTAGCGTCACCTAACCTTAAGTGTGTAGACCCTACGGGTTCGGGAGACATGCAGACATGACCGAGACGGCTCTCCGGTCAATAACCAACAGCGGGATCTGGATACTCATGTTGGCTCCCACATGCTCATCGATGATCTCATCGGATGAACCATGATGTCGAGGATTCAAGCAACCCCGTATACAATTCCCTTTATCAATCGGTATTTTACTTGCCCGAGATTCGATCGTCGGTATCCCAATACCTCGTTCAATCTCGTTACCGGCAAGTCACTTTACTCGTACCGTAATGCATGATCCCATGACCATACACTTGGTCACTTTGAGCTCATTATGATGATGCATTACCGAGTGGGCCCAGAGATACCTCTCCGTCATACGGAGTGACAAATCCCCGTCTCGATCCGTGTCAACCCAACAGATACTTTCGGAGATACCTGTAGTGCACCTTTATAGTCACCCAGTTACGTTGTGACGTTTGGTACACCCAAATCACTCCTACGGTATCCGGGAGTTACCCGACCTCATGGTCTAAGGAAAAGATAGTTGACATTGGAAAAGCTCTAGCAAACGAACTACACGATCTTTGTGCTATGCTTAGGATTGGGTCTTGTCCATCACATCATTCTCCTAATGATGTGATCTCATTATCAATGACATCCAATGTCCATAGTCAGGAAACCATGACTATCTGTCGATCAACGAGCTAGTCAACTAGAGGATCACTAGGGACATGTTGTGGTCTAAGTATTCACACGTGTATTACGATTTCCGGATAAGATAATTATAGCATGAATAAAAGACAATTATCATGAACAAGGAAATATAATAATAATCCTTTTATTATTGCCTCTAGGGCATATTTCCAACAGTTTTATGGTCATGCCCCGCTGGTCAATGGTTTATTCTTAATGAATCTCGAACATGATGTTACACATATTCATAGTGTGAATACCAAAAGATGTAAGATTGATAATGATAGTCCCACATATTTGTGGCACTGCCGGCTTGGTCACATTGGTGTCAAACGCATGAATAAGCTCCATGCAGATGGACTTTTGGAGTCTCTTGATTTCGAATCATTTTACACGTGTGAACCATGCCTCATGAGCAAAATGACCAAGACTCCATTCTCCGGAACAATGGAGCGAGCAACCAACTTATTGGAAATTATACATACTGATGTGTGCGGTCCAATGAGCGTTGAGGCTCGCGGTGGCTATCGTTATGCTCTCACCCTCACTGATGACTTAAGTAGATATGGGTATGTCTACTTAATGAAACACAAGTCTGAGACCTTTGAAAAGTTCAAGGAATTTCAGAATGAGGTAGAGAATCAACGTGACAGAAAAATAAAGTTCTTACGATCAGATCATGGGGGAGAATATTTAAGTCACGAGTTTGGTACGCACTTAAGGAAATGTGGAATTGTTTCACAACTCACGCCGCCTGGAACACCTCAGCGTAACGGTGTGTCTGAACGTTGTAATCGCACTCTATTGGATATGGTGTGGTCTATGATGTCTCTTACCGATTTACCGCTATCATTTTGGGGATACGCTTTAGAGACAGCTACATTCACTTTAAATAGGGCACTGTCTAAATCCGTTGAGACGACACCGTATGAATTATGGTTTGGAAAGAAACCTAAGTTGTTGTTTCTAAAAGTTTGGGGATGCGATGCTTATGTCAAGAAACTTCAACCTGAAAAGTTCGAACCCAAGTCGAAAAAATGCGTCTTCATAGGATACCCTAAGGAAACCATTGGGTATACCTTCTACCTCAGATCCGAATGCAAGATTTTCGTTGCCAAGAACGGGCCCTTTCTGGAGAAAGAGTTTCTATCGAAAGAAGTAAGTGGGAGGAAAGTGGAACTTGATGAAGTACTACCTCTTGAACCGGTAAGTAGTGCAGCTCAGGAAGATGTTCCTGTGGTGCCTGCATCGACTAGATAGGAAATTAATGATGATGATTAAGGTACTTCGGATCAAGTTACTACTGAACTTCGTAGGTCCACAATACAATTATAGCATGAATAAAAGACAATTATCATGATCCGAAGTTCAGTAGCAACTTGATCCAAAGTACCTTGATCATCATCATTAATTTCCTCTCCAGTCGGTGTAGGCACCACAGGAACATTTTCCTGAGATGCACTACTTTCCGGTTCAAGAGGTAGTACTTCATCGAGTTCTACTTTCCTCCCACTTACTTCTTTCGAGAGAAACTCCTTTTCCAGAAAGGATCCGTTCTTGGCAACAAAGATCTTGCCCTCAGATCTTAAGTAGAAGGTATACCCAATGGTTTCCTTAGGGTATCCTATGAAGACGCATTTTTTCGACTTGGGTTCGAGCTTTTCAGGTTGAAGTTTCTTGACATAAGCATCGCATCCCCAAACTTTTAGAAACGATAGCTTAGGTTTCTTTCCAAACCATAATTCATACGGTGTCGTCTCAATGGATTTAGACGGAGCCCTATTTAAAGTGAATGTAGCTGTCTCTAGAGCGTACCCCCAAAATGATAGCGGTAAATCAGTAAGAGACATCATAGATCGCACCATATCCAATAGAGTGCGATTACGATGTTCGGACACACCGTTACGCTGAGGTGTTCCAGGCGGCGTGAGTTGTGAAACGATTCCACATTTTCTTAAGTGCGTACCAAATTTGTGACTTAAATATTCTCCTCCACGATCTGATCATAAGAACTTTATTTTTCGATCACGTTGATTCTCTACTTCATTCTGAAATTCTTTGAACTTTTCAAAGGTCTCAGACTTGTGTTTCATCAAGTAGACATACCCATATCTACTTAAGTCATCAGTGGGAGTGAGAACATAACGATATCCTCCGCGAGCCTCGACGCTCATTGGACCACACACATCAGTATGTATGATTCCCAATAAGTTGGTTGCTCGCTCCATTGTTCCGGAGAACGGAGTCTTGGTCATTTTGCCCATGAGGCATGGTTTGCATGTGTCAAATGATTCATAATCGAGAGACTCTAAAATTCCATCAGCATGGAGCTTCTTCATGCGCTTGACACCAATGTGACCAAGGCGGCAGTGCCACAAGTATGTGGGACTATCGTTATCAACTTTACATCTTTTGGTATTCACACTATGAATATGTGTAACATTACGTTCGAGATTCATTAAGAATAAACCATTGACCATCGGGGCATGACCATAAAACATATCTCTCATATAAATAGAACAACCATTATTCTCGGATTTAAATGAGTAGCCATCTCGCATTAAACGAGATCCAGATACAATGTTCATGCTCAAACTTGGCACTAAATAACAATTATTGAGGTTTAAAACTAATCCCGTAGGTAAATGTAGAGGTAGCGTGCCGACGGCGATCACATCGACCTTGGAACCATTCCCGACGCGCATCGTCACCTCGCCCTTCGCCAGTCTCCGCTTATTCCGCAGCTCCTGCTGTGAGTTACAAATGTGAGCAACGGCACCAGTATCAAATACCCAGGAGTTACTACGAGTACTGGTAAGGTACACATCAATTACATGTATATCAAATATACCTTTAGTGTTGCTGGCCTTCTTGTCCGCTAAGTATTTGGGGCAGTTTCGCTTCGAGTGACCCTTCCCTTTGCAATAAAAGCACTCAGTCTCAGGCTTGGGTCCAATCTTTGACTTCTTCCCGGCAACTGGCTTACCGGGCGCGGCAACATCTTTCCCGTCCTTCTTGAAGTTCTTCTTACCCTTGCCCTTCTTGAACTTGGTGGTTTTATTGATCATCAACACTTGATGTTCTTTCTCGATTTCTACCTCTGCTGACTTCAGCATTGAAAATACTTCAGGAATAGTTTTCACCATCCCTTGCATATTGTAGTTCATCACAAAGCTCTTGTAGCTCGGTGGGAGCGACTGAAGGATTATGTCAATGACCGCCTCGTCCGGGAGGTTAATGTCCAGCTGGGACAGGCGGTTGTGCAATCCAGACATTTTGAGTATGTGCTCACTGACAGAACTGTTTTCCTCCATCTTACAACTATAGAACTTGTCGGAGACTTCATATCTCTCAACCCGGGCATGAGCTTGGAAAACCATTTTCAGCTCCTCGAACATCTCATATACTCCATGTTGCTCAAAACGCTTTTGGAGCCCCGGTTCTAAGCTGTAAAGCATGCCGCACTGAACGAGGGAGTAATCATCAGCATGTGACTGCCAAGCGTTCATAACGTCTTGGTTCTCTGGGATGGGTGCTTCACCTAGCGGTCCTTCTAGGACATATGCTTTCTTGGCAGCTATGAGGATGATCCTCAGGTTCCGGACCCAGTCCGTATAGTTGCTACCATCATCTTTCAGCTTGGTTTTCTCTAGGAACGTGTTAAAGTTCATGTCGACATGAGCGTTGGCCATTTGATCTACAAGACATATTTTGCAAAAGATTTTAGACTAAATTCATGATAATTAAGTTCATCTAATCAAATTATTTAATGAACTCCCACTCACATTTGACATCCCTCTAGTCATCTAAGTGTTACATGATACGAGTCGACTAGGCCGTGTCCGATCATCACGTGAGACGGACTAGTCATCATCGGTGAACATCTCCATGTTGATCGTATCTTCCATACAACTCATGTTCGACCTTTCGGTCTCTGTGTTCCGAGGCCATGTCTGTACATGCTAGGCTCGTCAAGTTAACCCTAAGTGTTTTTGCATGTGTAAAACTGTCTTACACCCGTTGTATGTGAACGTAAGAATCTATCACACCCGATCATCACGTGGTGCTTCGAAACGACGAACTTTAGCAACGACGCACAGTTAGGGGGAACACTTTCTTGAAATTATTATAAGGGATCATCTTATTTACTACCATCGTTCTAAGTAAACAAGATGCATAAACATAATAAACATCACATGCAATTATATAATAGTGACATGATATGGCCAATATCATATAGCTCCTTTGATCTCCATCTTCGGGGCTCCATGATCATCTTCGTCACCGGCATGACACCATGATCTCCATCATCATGATCTCCATCATCGTGTCTCCATGAAGTTGCTCGCCAACTATTACTTCTACTACTATGGCTAATGGTTTAGCAATAAAGTAAAGTAATTACATGGCGTTAAATCATTGACACGCAGGTCATACAATAATTAAGACAACTCCTATGGCTCCTGCCAGTTGTCATACTCATCGACATGCAAGTCGTGATTCCTATTACAAGAACATGATCTCATACATCACAATATATCATTCATCATTCATCACAACTTTTGGCCATATCACATCACATAGCAATTGCTGCAAAACCAAGTTAGACGTCCTCTAATTGTTGTTGCATCTTTTACGTGGCTGCAATTGGGTTCTAGCAAGAACGTTTTCTTACCTACGAATAACCACAACGTGATTTTGTCAACTTCTATTTACCCTTCATAAGGACCCTTTTCATCGAATCCGCTCCAACTAAAGTGGGAGAGACAGACACCCGCTAGCCACCTTATGCAACTAGTGCATGTCAGTCGGTGGAACCTGTCTCACGTAAGCGTACGTGTAAGGTCGGTCCGGGCCGCTTCATCCCAAAATACCGCTGAAGCAAAATAAGACTAGTAGTGGCAAGCAAGTTGACAAGATCTACGCCCACAACAGATTTGTGTTCTACTCATGCAATAGAGAACTACGCATAGACCTAGCTCTGATACCACTGTTGGGGAACGTTGCATAAAATAAAAAAATTCCTCCGTTCACCAAGATCAATCTATGAGTTCATCTAGCAACGAGAGAGAGAGATGCATCTACATACCCTTGTAGATCGCGTGCGGAAGCGTTCAAGAGAACGGGGTTGAGGGAGTCGTTCTCGTCGTGATCGAAATCACCGGAGATCCTAGCGCCGAACGGCGGCACCTCCGCGTTCAACACACGTACGGTCAGCATGACGTCTCCTCCTTCTTGATCCAGCAAAGGCGGAAGGAGAGGTTGATGAAGATCCAGTAGCACGACGGCGTGGTGGTGGATGCAGCAGGGTTCTGGCAGAGCTTCGCTGAGCTTCTGCGAGAGGAGGAGGTGTAGCAGGGAGGGGAGGGAGGCGCCAGGGTCTTGGGTGCGGCTGCCCTCCCACCCCCTCTTTATATATGAACCCCAGGGGGGCACCGGCCCTAGAGATGGGATCTCTAGGGGGGGCAAGGGGGGTGGAGTGCCCCCAAAGGCAAGTGGAGGCGCCCCCTCTCCCAGGGTTCCCAACCCTAGGCGCAGAGGGGGGGCCCAGGGGGGGCGCACCAGCCCACTAGGGGCTGGTTCCCCTCCCACTTCAGCCCATGGGGCCCTCCGAGATAGGTGGCCCCGCCTGGTGGACCCCCGGGACCCTTCCGGTGGTCCCGGTACAATACCGGTGACCCCCGAAACTCTCCCGATGGCCGAAACTGGACTTCCTATATATAATTCTTTACCTCCAGACCATTCCGGAACTCCTCGTGACGTCCGGGATCTCATCCGGGACTCCGAACAACTTTCACTTTGCCGCATACTCATATTCATACAACCCTAGCGTCACCTAACCTTAAGTGTGTAGACCCTACGTGTTCGGGAGACATGCAGACATGACCGAGACGGATCTCCGGTCAATAACCAACACCGGGATCTAGATACCCATGTTGGCTCCCACATGCTCCTCGATGATCTCATCGGATGAACCATGATGTCGAGGATTCAAGCAACCTCGTATACAATTCCCTTTGTCAATCGGTATTTTACTTGCCCGAGATTCGATCGTCGGTATCCCAATAACTCGTTCAATCTCGTTACCGGCAAGTCACTTTACTCGTACCGTAATGCATGATCTCGTGACCAGACACTTGGTCACTTTGAGCTCATTATGATGATGCATTACCGAGTGGGCCTAGAGATACCTCTCCGTCATACGGAGTGACAAATACCAGTCTCGATCCGTGACAACCCAACAGATACTTTCGAAGATACCTGTAGTGCACCTTTATAGTCACCCAGTTATGTTGTGACGTTTGGTACACCCAAAGCACTCCTACGGTATCCGGGAGTTACCCGATCTCATGGTCTAAGGAAAAGATAGTTGACATTGGAAAAGCTCTAGCAACCGAACTACACGATCTTTGTGCTATGCTTAGTATTGGGTCTTGTCCATCACATCATTCTCCTAATGATGTGATCTCATTATCAATGACATCCAATGTCCATAGTCAGGAAACCATGACTATCTGTCGATCAACGAGCTAGTCAACTAGAGGCTCACTAGGGACATGTTGTGGTCTAAGTATTCACACGTGTATTACGATTTCCGGATAATACAATTATAGCATGAATAAAAGACAATTATCATGAACAAGGAAATATAATAATAATCCTTTTATTATTGCCTCTAGGGCATATTTCCAGCAGTTTTATGGTCATGCCCCGCTGGTCAATGGTTTATTCTTAATGAATCTCGAATGTGATGTTACACATATTCATAGTGTGAATACCAAAAGATGTAAGATTGATAATGATAGTCCCACATATTTGTGGCACTACCGCCTTGGTCACATTAGTGTCAAACGCATGAAGAAGCTCCATGCAGATGGACTTTTGGAGTCTCTTGATTTCGAATCATTTTACACGTGTGAACCATGCCTCATGGGCAAAATGACCAAGACTCCATTCTCCGGAACAATGGAGCGAGCAACCAACTTATTGGAAATTATACATACTGATGTGTGCGGTCCAATGAGCGTTGAGGCTCGCGGTGGCTATCATTATGTTCTCACCCTCACTGATGACTTAAGTACATATGGGTATGTCTACTTAATGAAACACAAGTCTGAGACCTTTGAAAAGTTCAAGGAATTTCAGAATGTGGTAGAGAATCAACATGAGAGAAAAATAAAGTTCTTACGATCAGATTGTGGGGGAGAATATTTAAGTCACGAGTTTGGTACGCACTTAAGGAAATGTGGAATTGTTTCACAACTCACGCCGCCTGGAACACCTCAGCGTAACGGTGTGTCCGAACGTTGTAATCGCACTCTATTGGATATGGTGTGGTCTATGATGTCTCTTACCGATTTACCGCTATCATTTTGGGGATACGCTTTAAAGACAGCTACATTCACTTTAAATAGGGCACTGTCTAAATCCGTTGAGACGACACCGTATGAATTATGGTTTGGAAAGAAACCTAAGTTGTTGTTTCTAAAAGTTTGGGGATGCGATGCTTATGTCAAGAAACTTCAACCTGAAAAGCTCAAACCCAAGTCGAAAAAATGCGTCTTCATAGGATACCCTAAGAAACCATTGGGTATACCTTCTACCTCAGATCCGAATGCAAGATTTTCGTTGCCAAGAATGAGTCCTTTCTAGAGAAAGAGTTTCTATCTAAAGAAGTAAGTGGGAGGAAAGTGGAACTTGATGAAGTACTACCTCTTGAACCGGTAAGTAGTGCAGCTCAGGAAGATGTTCCTGTGGTGCCTGCACCGACTAGAGAGGAAATTAATGATGATGATTAAGGTACTTCGGATCAAGTTACTGCTGAACTTTGTAGGCCCACAAGGACACGTTCCACACCAGAGTGGTATGGCAACCATGTCCTGGAAATCATGTTGTTAGACAACGGTGAACCTTTGAACTATGAAGAAGCGATGGCGGGCCCAGATTCCAACAAATGGCTTGAAGCCATGCAATCCGAGATAGGATCCATGTACGAAAACAAAGTATGGACTTTGACAGACTTGCCCGATGATCGGCGAGCGATAGAAAATAAATGGATCTTTAAGAAGAAGACGGACGTGAATGGTAATGTCACCATCTATAAAGCTTGACTTGTCGCTAAGGGTTGTTGGCAAGTTCAAGGAGTTGACTATGTTGAGACTTTCTCTCCCGTAGCGAAGCTGAAGTCCGTCCGAATCATGTTAGCAATTGCCGCATACTATGATTATGAGATATGGCAAATGGACGTCAAAACGGCATTCCTTAACGACTATCTTAAGGAAGAGTTGTATATGATGCAGCCGGAAGGTTTTGTCGATCCTAAGAATGCTAACAAGGTATGCAAGCTCCAGCGATCCATTTATGGGCTGGTGCAAGCATCTCGGAGTTGGAACATTCGCTTTGATGAGATGATCAAAGCGTTTGGGTTTACGCAGACTTATGGAGAAGCCTGCGTTTACAAGAAAGTGAGTGGGAGCTTTGTAGCATTTCTCATATTATATGTGGATGTCATACTTTTGATGGGAAATGATATAGAACTTTTGGACAGCACAAAGGCCTACTTGAATAAGTGTTTTTCAATGAAGGACCTTGGAGAAGCTGCTTATATATTAGGCATCAAGATCTATAGAGATAGATCGAGACGCCTCATAAGTCTTTCACAAAGCACATACCTTGATAAGATATTGAAGAAGTTCAATATGGATCAGTCCAAGAAGGGGTTCTTGCCTGTGTTGCAAGGTGTGAAATTGAGCTCGGCTCAATCCTCGACCACGGCAGAAGATAAAGAAAAGATGAGTGTCATCCTCTATGCCTCGGCCATAGGGTCTATTATGTATGCCATGCTGTGTACCTGACCTGATGTAAACCTTGCCTTGAGTTTGGTAGCTAGGCACCAAAGTAATCCCGGCATGAAACACTGGACAGCGGTCAAGAATATCCTAAAGTACCTGAAAAGGACTAAGGATATGTTTCTCATTTATGGAGGTGACGAAGAGCTCGTCATAAAGGGTTACGTCGATGCTAGCTTCGACACAGATCTGGATGACTCCAAGTCACAAACCGGATACATGTATATTTTGAATGGTGGGGCAGTAAGCTGGTGCAGCAGCAAGCAGAGCATCGTGGCGGGATCTACATGTGAAGCGGAGTACATGGCAGCCTCGGAGGCAGCGCATGAAGCAATCTAGATGAAGGAGTTCATCACCGACCTAGGAGTTATTCCCAATGCATCGGGGCCGATCACTCTCTTCTGTGACAACACTGGAGCTATTGCCCTTGCCAAGGAGCCCAGGTTTCACAAGAAGACCAGGCACATCAAGCATCGCTTCAACTCCATTCGTGAAAATGTTCACGATGGAGACATAGATATTTGCAAAGTGCATATGGATCTGAATGTCGCAGATCCGTTAACTAAACCTCTTTCGCGAGCAAAACATGATCAACACCAGAACTCTATGGGTGTTCGATTCATCACAGTGTAACTAGATTATTGACTCTAATGCAAGTGGGAGACTGTTGGAAATATGCCCTAGAGGCAATAATAAAATGATTATTATTATATTTCCTTGTTCATGATAATTGTCTATTATTCATGCTATAATTGTATTGACCGGATACCGTGATACATGTGTGAATACATAGACCACAACATGTCCCTAGTGGGCCTCTAGTTGACTAGCTCGTTGATCAACAAATGGTCAAGGTTTCCTGACTATGGACATTGGATGTCATTGATAATGGGATCACGTCATTAGGAGAATTATGTGATGGACAAGACCCAATCCTAAGCATAGCACAAGATCGTGTAGTTCATTTGCTAAAGCTTTTCTAATGTCAAGTATCAGTTCCTTAGACCATGAGATTGTGTAACTCCCGGATACCGTAGGAGTGCTTTGGGTGTACCAAACGTCACAACGTAACTGGGTGACTATAAAGGTGCACTACAGGTATCTCCGAAAGTGTTTGTTGGGTTGGCACGAATCGAGACTGGAATTTGTCACTCCGTATGACAGAGAGGTATCTCTGGGCCCACTTGGTAATGCATCATCATAATGAGCTCAACGTGACTAAGTGGTTAGTCACAGGATCATGCATTATGTTACGAGTAAAGTGACTTGCCGGTAACGAGATTGAATGAGGTATTGGGATACCGACGATCGAATCTCGGGCAAGTAACGTACCGTTTGACAAAGGGAATTGTATACGGGATTACTTGAATCCTTGACATCGTGGTTCATCCGATGAGATCATTGTGGAACATGTGGGAGCCAACATGGGTATCCAGATCCCGCTGTTGGTTATTGGCCGGAGAGCTGTCTCGGTCATGTCTACGTGATTCCCGAACCCGTAGGGTCTACACACTTAAGGTTCGATGATGCTAGGGTTATTAGGAAGACTTGTATGTGATTATCGAATGTTGTTCGGAGTCTCGGATGAGATCCTGGACGTCACGAGGAGTTCCGGAATGGTCCGGAGGGGAAGATTTATATATGGAAGTTGTCATACGGTCACCGGAAAAGTTTGGGGGCATACTGGTATTGTACCGGGGCCACCGGAAGGGTTTCGGGGGTCCACCGGGAGGGGCCACCTCTCCCGGAGGGCCTCATGGGCCGTAGTGGGAAGGGAACCAGACCTTGTAGGGTTGGGCGCATCCCCCCTTGGGCTCATGCGCCTAGGGTTGGGGGGAAACCCTAAAGGGGGCGCCCCCCTTGCTTGGGGGCAAGTTCCCCCCCTTGGCCGCCCCCTCTAGATCTCATCTAGAGGGGGCCGGCCCCCTTCCTTCCCCCCTATAAATAGAAGGGTGAGGGGAGGGCTGCAGCAACACACATAAGGCGCAGCCCCTCCCCTCCCCAACACCTCTCCTCCTCCGTAAGAGCTTGGCGAAGCCCTGCCGGAGTACTGCCTCTCCATCACCACCACGCCGTTGTGCTGCTGTTGGAGCCCTCTTCCTCAACCTCTCTTTCCTCCTTGCTGGATCAAGGCGCGGGAGACGTCACTGGGCTGCACGTGTGTTGAACGCAGAGGTGTCGTTGTTCGGCGCTAAGATCGGAATCCACCGCGATCTGAATCGCTTCGAGTATGACTCCCTCATCCGCGTTCTTGTAACGCTTCTGTCTCGCGGTCTTCAAGGGTATGAAGATGGACTCCTCTCTCCCTCGTTGCTAGTTGTTCCATAGATTGATCTTGGTGATGCGTAGAAATTTTTTATTTTCTGCAACGATCTCCAACAGATTACACATGACAAGTGCATTCATCAGATCCTCATTTGTACCAAGATAGATTCTGCACCGAGCCAAAGTAGCAATGTTTCTATGTTTTAGAATAGCTTGAGCTGGTAAAATACGGCGTAGCACCCGCCACCAGAACACACGTACCTTGGGTACAACTTTGAGCTTTCATAGTCGTGTCCATAATTACAGTGCAGCAGGTGGCTATAGCATTTGTTGGTACAGTGTCACCTTGGGTACGTGCAGCCGCAGCGGGACAGCACGGGCGCGGGCACGGCGTGCAGTGGCGGCGGGGCAGCGCGGGAGGTAGTTGTTGGAAATATGCCCTAGAGGCAATAACAAATTAGTTATTATTATATTTCCTTGTTCATGATAATCGTTTATTATCCATGCTATAATTGTATTGATAGGAAACTCAGATACATGTGTGGGTACATAGACAACATCATGTCCCTAGTAAGCCTCTAGTTGACTAGCTCGTTGATCAATAGATGGTTACAGCTTCCTGACCATGGACATTGGATGTCGTTGATAACGGGATCACATCATTAGGAGAATGATGTGATGGACAAGACCCAATCCTAAGCCTAGCACAAAGATCGTAGTTCGTATGCTAAAGCTTTTCTAATGTCAAGTATCATTTCCTTAAACCATGAGATTGTGCAACTCCCGGATACCGTAGGAATGCTTTGGGTGTACCAAACGTCACAACGTAACTGGGTGGCTATAAAGGTGCACTACAGGTATATCCGAAAGTGTCTGTTGGGTTGGCACGAATCGAGACTGGGATTTGTCACTCCGTGTAAACGGAGAGGTATCTCTGGGCCCACTCGGTAGGACATCATCATAATGTGCACAATGTGACCAAGGGGTTGATCACGGGATGATGTGTTACGGAACGAGTAAAGAGACTTGCCGGTAACGAGATTGAACAAGGTATCGGTATACCGACGATCGAATCTCGGGCAAGTACAATACCGCTAGACAAAGGGAATTGTATACGGGATCGATTGAGTCCTTGACATCGTGGTTCATCCGATGAGATCATCGTGGAACATGTGGGAGCCAACATGGGTATCCAGATCCCGCTGTTGGTTATTGACCGGAGAACGTCTCGGTCATGTCTGCATGGTTCCCGAACCCGTAGGGTCTACACACTTAAGGTTCGATGACGCTAGGGTTATAGGGAATAGTATACGTGGTTACCGAATGTTGTTCGGAGTCCCGGATGAGATCCCGGACGTCACGAGGAGTTCCGGAATGGTCCGGAGGTAAAGATTTATATATGGGAAGTCCTATTTTGGCCACCGGAAAATGTTCGGGATTTTCGGTATTGTACCGGGAAGGTTCTAGAAGGTTCCGGAGTGGGGCCCACCTGCATGGGGGGACCCACATGAACGTGGGTAGTGGGGGCAAGGCCCCACACCCCTGGTCAAGGCGCACCAAGATCCCCCCTTAGAAGGAATAAGATCATATCCCGAAGGGATAAGATCAAGATCCCTAAAAAGGGGGGATAACAATCGGTGGGGAAGGAAAGGATGGGATTTCTTTCCTCCCACCTTTGCCAACGCCCCAATGGACTTGGAGGGCAAGAAATAATCCCCCTCCACCCCTATATATAGTGGGGAGGCGCATGGGAGCTGCACCCTTGCCCCTGGCGCAGCCCTCCCCCTCTCCCAAGTCCTCCTCCTCTCCCGCGGTGCTTGGCGAAGCCCTGCAGGATTGCCACGCTCCTCCATCACCACCACACCGTTGTGCTGCTGCTGGATGGAGTCTTCCTCAACCTCTCCCTCTCTCCTTGCTGGATCAAGGCGTGGGAGACGTCACCGGGCTGTACGTGTGTTGAACGCGGAGGTGCCGTCCGTTCGGCACTAGGATCTCCGGTGATTTGGATCACGACGAGTACGACTCCTTCAACCCCGTTCTCTGGAACGCTTCCGCTTAGCGATCTACAAGGGTATGTAGATGCACTCTCCTTCCCTCGTTGCTAGTTTTTCCATAGATAGATCTTGGTGACACGTAGGAAAATTTTGAATTTCTGCTACGTTCCCCAACAGTGGCATCATGAGCTAGGTCTATTGCGTAGATTCTTTGCACGAGTAGAACACAAAGTAGTTGTGGGCGTTGATGTTGTTCAATATGCTTACCGTTACTAGTCCAATCTTGTTTCGACGGTATTGTGGGATGAAGCGGCCCGGACCGACCTTACACGTACTCTTACGTGAGACAGGTTCCACCGACTGACATGCACTTGGTGCATAAGGTGGCTAGCGGGTGCCAGTCTCTCCCACTTTAGTCGGAACGGATTCGATGAAAAGGGTCCTTATGAAGGGTAAATAGCAATTGGCATATCACGTTGTGGTTTTGCGTAGGTAAGAAACGTTCTTGCTAGAAACCCATAGCAGCCACGTAAAACATGCAAACAACAATTAGAGGACGTCTAACTTGTTTTTGCAGGGTATGCTATGTGATGTGATATGGCCAAGAAGAATGTGATGAATGATATGTGATGTATGAGATTGATCATGTTCTTGTAATAGGATTCACGACTTGCATGTCGATGAGTATGACAACCGGCAGGAGCCATAGGAGTTGTCTTTATTTATTGTATGACCTGCGTGTCATTAAACAACGCCATGTAATTACTTTACTTTATTGCTAACCGGTAGCCATAGTAGTAGAAGTAATAGTTGGCGAGACAACTTCATGAAGACACGATGATGGAGATCATGATGGAGATCATGGTGTCATGCCGGTGACGATGATGATCATGGAGCCCCGAAGATGGAGATCAATGGAGCTATATGATATTGGCCATATCATGTCACTACTATATAATTGCATGTGATGTTTATTATGTTTATGCATCTTGTTTACTTAGAACGACGGTAGTAAATAAGATGATCCCTTACAACAATTTCAAGAAGTGTTCTCCCCTAACTGTGCACCGTTGCTAAAGTTCGTCGCTTCTAAGCACCACGTGATGATCGGGTGTGATGGATTCTTACGTTCACATACAACGGGTGTAAGACAGATTTACACACGCGAAACACTTAGGGTTAACTTGACGAGCCTAGCATGTACAGACATGGCCTCGGAACACAGAGACCGAAAGGTCGAGCATGAGTCGTATAGTAGATACGATCAACATGAAGATGTTCACCGATGATGACTAGTCCGTCTCACGTGATGATCGGACACGGCCTAGTTGACTCGGATCATGTAATCACTTAGATGACCAGAGGGATGTCTATCTGAGTGGGAGTTCATAAGATGAACTTAATTATCTTGAACATAGTCAAAAGACCTTTTGCAAATTATGTCGTAAGCTCGCGCTTTAGTTCCACTGTTTAGATATGTTCCTAGAGAAAATATAGTTGAAAGTTGAAAGTAGCGATTATGCGGACAGTAGAAAGCTTATGTCCTTAATGCACCGCTCAGTGTGCTGAACCCCAAACGTCGTTTGTGGATGTTGCGAACATCGGACATACACGTCTTGATAACTACGTGATAGTTCAGTTAAACGGTTTAGAGTTGAGGCACGAAAGACGTTTTCGAAATGTCGCGGAACATATGAGATGTTTCGAGGGCTGAAATTAGGATTTCAGGCTCGTGCCCACGTCAAGAGGTATGAGACCTCCGACGATTTTCTTAGCCTACAAACTAAGGGAGAAAAGCTCAATCGTTGAGCTTGTGCTCAGATTGTCTGAGTACAACAATCACTTGAATCGAGTGGGAGTTGATCTTCCAGATGAGATAGTGATGTTTCTCCAAAGTCATTGCCACCAAGCTGCTAGAGCTTCGTGATGAACTATAACATATCAAGGATAGAGATGATGATCCTTGAGGTATTCGCGTTGTTTGACATCGCGAAAGTAAAAATCAAGAAGGAGCATCAATTGTTGATGGTTGGTGAAACCACTAGTTTCAAGAAGGGCAAGGGCAAGAAGGGACACTTCATGAAACGGCAAATCAGTTGCTGCTCCAGTGAAGAAACCCAAGGTTGAACCCAAACCCGAGACTAAGTGCTTCTGCAATAAGGGGAACAGCCACTGGAGCAGAATTACCCTAGATACTTGGTAGATAAGAAGGCTGGCAAGGTCGATAGAAGTATATTGGATATACATTAAGTTATTGTGTATTTTACTAGTACTCCTAGTAGCACCAGGGTATTAGATACCGGTTCGGTTGCTAAGTGTTAGTAACTCGAAATAAAAGGCTACGGAATAAACGGAGACTAGCTAAAGGAGAGCTGACGATATGTGTTGGAAGTGTTTCCAATTTTGATGTGATCAAACATCGCACGCTCCCTCTACCATCAAGATTAGTATTAAACCAGAATAATTATCATTTGGTGTTTGCGTTGAGCATAGACATGATTGGATTATGTCTATCGCAATACGGTTATTCATTTAAGGAGAATAATGGTTACTCTATTTATTTGAATAATACCTTCGATGGTCTTGCACCTAAAAGAATGGTTTATTGAATCTCGATCGTAGTGATACACATTTTCATGCCAAAAGATATAAGATAGTAATGATAGTACCACGTACTTGTGGCACTGCCATGTAAGTCATATTGGTATAAAACGCATGAAGAAGCTCCATGTTGATGGATCTTTGGACTCACTCGTTTTTGAAAAGTTTGAGACATGCAAACCATGTCTATTGGTGCATACGCATGAAGAAACTCCATGCAGATGGATCGTTTGGACTCACTTGATTTTGAATCACTTGAGATATGCAAATCATACCACATGGGCAAGATGACTGAAAAGCCTCAGTTTCAGTAAGATGGAACAAGGTAGCAACCTGTTGGAAGTAACACATTTTGATGTGTGCAGTCCAATGAGTGCTGAGGCATGCAGTGAATATCATTATGTTCTGACTTCACAGATGATTCGAGTAGATGTTGAGTATATTTACTTGATGAAACACAAGTCTGAATTATTGAATGGTTCAAGTAATTTCAGAGTGAAGTTAAGATCATTGTGACAAGAGGATAAAATGTCTATGATATGATCATAGAGATGAGTATCTGAGTTACGAGCTTTGGCACGCAATTAAGACACTGTGGAAATTGTTTCACAATTAATACCGCCTGGAACACCATAGTGTGATGGTGTGTCCGAACATCATAGTTGCACCCTATTGGATATGGTGCGTACCATGATGTCTCTTATCGAATTACCACTATCGTTCATGGGTTAGGCATTAGAGACAACCGCACTCACTTTAATAGGGCACCACGTAATTCCGTTGAGACGACACCGTTTGAACTATGGTTTGGAGAAACCTAAGTTGTCGTTTCTTAAAGGTTTGGGGCTGCGATGCTTATGTGAAAAGTTTCAGGTTGATAAGCTCGAACCCAAAGCGGATAAAATGCATCTTCATATGACACCCAAAACAGTTGGGTATACCTCCTAATTCAGATCCGGAAGCAATAGGGATTGTTTCTTGAATCGGGTCCTTTCTCGAGGAAAAGTTTCTCTCGAAAATTGAGTGGGAGGATGGTGGAGACTTGATGAGGTTATTGAACCATCACTTCAACTAGTGTGTAGCAGGGCACAGGAAGTTGTTCCTATGGCGCCTACACCAATTGAAGTAGAAGCTTATGATAGTGATCATGAAGTTTCGGATCAAGTCACTACCGAACCTCATGGGATGACAAGGACGCATACTGCTTTAGAGTGGTACGGTAATCTTGTCTTAGAGGTCATGTTGCTAGACAACAATGAACCTACGAGCTATGGAGAAGCGATGGTGGGCCCGGATTCCGACGAATGGCTCGAGGCCATAAAATCCGAGAACGGATCCATGACTTTGGAAGAAATACTTGATGGTCGTAAGGCCATTGGGTACGGATGGATTTTAAAAGGAAGACAGACAATGATGGTAAGAATTACCATTAAGAAAGCTCGACTTGTCGTTAAGATGTTTTCCGACAAGTTCAAGGAGTTGATTACGGTGAGGTTTTCTCACTCGTAGCGATGCTAAGAGTCTGTTGGAATTGGATTAGCAGTTACTGCATGATTGATGAAATCTTGCAGATAGGATGTCAAAACATTGTTTCCTCGACGTTATACTTGAGGAAAGGTTGTATGTGATACAACCAGAAGGTTTTGTCAATCCTGAAAGATGCTAACAAGTATGCGAAGCTCCAGCTATCCTTCTAAGGACTGGAGTAAGCATCTCGGAGTTGGAATATACGCTTTGATGAGATGATCAAAGATTTTGGGTCTATACCAAGTTTATGAGAAACTTGTATTTCCAAAGAAGTGAGTGGGAGCACTATAGAATTTCTGATGAGTGTATGTTGTTGACATATTGATGATCAGAAATGATGTAGAATTTCTGGAAAGCATATAGGGTTATTTGAAAGATGTTTTTCAATAGAAAACCTGGATTAAGCTACTTGAACATTGAGCATCGAGATCTATAAGGATAGATCAAAATGCTTAATAATACTTTCAAATGAGCACATACCTTGACATGATCTTGAAGGTGTTCAAGATGGATCAGTCAAAGAAGGAGTTCTTGCCTGAGATGTAAGGTATGAAGTTAAGAGTTAAAGCTCGACCACGGCAGAAAAGAGAGAAAGGACGAAGGTCGTCCCCTATGCTTCAGACATAGGCTCTATAGTATGCCATGCTGTGTACCGCACCGGAAGTGTGCCTTGCCATGAGTCAGTCAAGGGGTACAAGAATGATCCAGGAATGGATCATTGGACAGCGGTCAATAATTGTCCTTGGAGTAAATAAGGACATGTTTCTCGATTATGGAGGTAATAAAGAGTTCGGCGTAAGGGGTTACGTCGATGCAAGCTTTAACACCTATCCGAGTGACTCTGAGTAGCAAACCGGATACGTATAGTGGAGCAACCATTTGGAATAGATCCAAGTGGAGCGTGGAAGCAGCGTTTACAATATGACCTAGAAATTTGCAAAGCACACACGGATCTGAAAGGTTCAGACCCGATGACTAAAAACCTCTCTCACAAGCAAAACATGATCAAACCTGAGAACTCATTGAGTCTTAATCACATGATGATGTGAACTAGTTTACAGACACTAGTAAACTCTTTGGATGTTGGTCACATGGCGATGTGACCTATCAGCGTTAATCACATGACGATGTGAACTAGATTATTGACTCTAGTGCAAGTGGGAGACTGTTGGAAATATGCCCTAGAGGCAATAATAAATTAGTTATTATTATATTTCCTTGTTCATGATAATCGTTTATTATCCATGCTATAATTGTATTGATAGGAAACTCAGATACATGTGTGGGTACATAGACAACACCATGTCCCTAGTAAGCCTCTAGTTGACTAGCTCGTTGATCAATAGATGGTTACAGTTTCCTGACCATGGACATTGGATGTCGTTGATAACGGGATCACATCATTAGGAGAATGATGTGATGGACAAGACCCAATCCTAAGCCTAGCACAAAGATCGTAGTTCGTATGCTAAAGCTTTTCTAATGTCAAGTATCATTTCCTTAGACCATGAGATTGTGCAACTCCCGGATACCGTAGGAATGCTTTGGGTGTACCAAACGTCACAACGTAACTGGGTGGCTATAAAGGTGCACGACAGGTATATCCGAAAGTGTCTGTTGGGTTGGCACGAATCGAGACTGGGATTTGTCACTCCGTGTAAACGGAGAGGTATCTCTGGGCCCACTCGGTAGGACATCATCATAATGTGCACAATGTGACCAAGGGGTTGATCACGGGATGATGTGTTACGGAACGAGTAAAGAGACTTGCCGGTAACGAGATTGAACAAGGTATCGGTATACCGACGATCGAATCTCGGGCAAGTACAATATCGTTAGACAAAGGGAATTGTATACGGGATCGATTGAGTCCTTGACATCGTGGTTCATCCGATGAGATCATCGTGGAACATGTGGGAGCCAACATGGGTATCCAGATCCCGCTGTTGGTTATTGACCGGAGAACGTCTCGGTCATGTCTGCATGGTTCCCGAACCCGTAGGGTCTACACACTTAAGGTTCGATGACGCTAGGGTTATAGGGAATAGATATACGTGGTTACCGAATGTTGTTCGGAGTCCCGGATGAGATCCCGGACGTCACGAGGAGTTCCGGAATGGTCCGGAGGTAAAGATTTATATATGGGAAGTCCTATTTTGGCCACCGGAAAATGTTCGGGATTTTACGGTATTGTACCGGGAAGGTTCTAGAAGGTTCCGGAGTGGGGCCCACCTGCATGGGGGGGACCCACATGAACGTGGGTAGTGGGGGCAAGGCCCCACACCCCTGGTCAAGGCGCACCAAGATCCCCCCTTAGAAGGAATAAGATCATATCCCGAAGGGATAAGATCAAGATCCCTAAAAAGGGGGGATAACAATCGGTGGGGAAAGGAAAGGATGGGATTTCTTTCCTCCCACCTTTTGCCAACGCCCCAATGGACTTGGAGGGCAAGAAATAATCCCCCTCCACCCCTATATATAGTGGGGAGGCGCATGGGAGCTGCACCCTTGCCCCTGGCGCAGCCCTCCCCCTCTCCCAAGTCCTCCTCCTCTCCCGCGGTGCTTGGCGAAGCCCTGCAGGATTGCCACGCTCCTCCATCACCACCACACCGTTGTGCTGCTGCTGGATGGAGTCTTCCTCAACCTCTCCCTCTCTCCTTGCTGGATCAAGGCGTGGGAGACGTCACCGGGCTGTACGTGTGTTGAACGCGGAGGTGCCGTCCGTTCGGCACTAGGATCTCCGGTGATTTGGATCACGACGAGTACGACTCCTTCAACCCCGTTCTCATGAACGCTTCCGCTTAACGATCTACAAGGGTATGTAGATGCACTCTCCTTCCCTCGTTGCTTGTTTCTCCATAGATAGATCTTGGTGACACGTAGGAAAATTTTGAATTTCTGCTACGTTCCCCAACAGTAGTCGGAGTCCGGGCGGCCGTAGAGTTGGCAGTTGAACTCCGCGTCGATGACCGGGCACTTCTACCCGGTGTAGGCCGCGCCCGCGGAGCCGTCGTCACGGACCCAGCTGCCGCCGAAGACGCCGCGCCGGTGGCGCCGCGCGAGCCCGACGGCGAGCGCCGAGGCAGGCAGCGAGAGAGCGTGGAGGAGCAGGACGGCGAGCACGGAGCTCTTGCACGGAGTTCGCGAGCGCGGGCGGCCTCGACGGGCGCGGACGGTAACAGACGTTTTGGGGTTGGTTGCTGCGTTGGGCGAATCAAACATAAACGGACGCACATGTCCGCTGTCACACCCATCGGCATCCTAAACGGACGAAATCCGGATAAAACGGACGTCCGTTTGAAAACGTGCAGTGGTGGAGTTGGCCTGTTTCTGGCCTTGCGATCTCCCCTGCCGCCGTTGTTCCGTCTTCGAGCTAGGACACGCGCACGTTGCCGCACGCAGTTGCAACTTGCAAGTCATCATGTCGCGCAGATGAACAGGCTCGAGCGAGTGATGAGTGATGATTGATCTATTCCCCTTCACCTGTCCCATTTTTACACATTCACGAGCATGTGGCTGTTGTAGTAGTCCAACAGCTGAAATAGGTAAATGGTCTGGCTGGCCCAATAAAGTAATCATACTTTATATTTCATCTCCGGGAGAGCTCGTCGGAGCTCAGGTACACGGCCCGGATCCTATTTGGCGCCCACAGCACCACTACAGGCATTTTCGCTGACCAGCGCCACCCCGCGGCCTCCGCATTGCGAATGGCCCATTTACTTTTCTTCTAGCGCGTCGTTCGTTTTTTTTAGGGAAAGCCATCATGTGAAAACAAGGATACATTGTTCAATAAAACATCCACTAGAAACCCTGGAGGCTCGGTCTTCCAAACAATAGTTCGAGATGTCTTCGAGTTCCTAGCCAATACATCTGCTACCATATTGGCTTCCCTAGGACAATGATTAAATACTATACAATGGAAATTACGAGCTAAGAAAGAGCACTCTTCCTAGATGGCCGCCGCCAGTCCGAGGGAGTTCCCACCGCTCTGCATAACCTCAATCACCTCCATGCAATCTGCTTCGACGTATAGTTTGTTGCATCCCAGATCATTTGCTAACAGCAGCCCATCTCTCAGGGCCCTTGCTTCCGCCGTCGCCGCGTCCTCCACAAAGGGAATATCACCGCATGAAGCAGCCATGAAAATTCTCATGTCATCACGTAATATTGCTCCTGTACTCCCGGAGCCACTATCCAGATCAAAACCAGCATCTATATTAAGTTTCACAGTGCCTTCGGGTGGCTTTTCCCGGCCATGTCTCCTAATCCTCGCCTTCTTTTCTCTTGCTCTCGTGAAATTCTTTGCTAATGCAGCAATGGCCGGTGCTGATCTGGCTGGGTCCTGTAGGAGATCCTCATGAACATAGCGACGTCGTTCCCACCACACGTACCACACAGTAGTGGCCATTAGTTCATTACGTTGGACCCCTGACATCGAACGATGCAAACTGCTCCTGGACAAAAATAAATCAGCTAGCGCTGAGCCTCCTTCACAATCTGCAGCAGCACATACTTCAATTACCATATGTCCCAGCCCCAGGATGTGCCATACTTTCTGGACCCTAGGGCATAAGAAGAGGGCATGTTTGATACTTTCACAATCAGCAGTACATATAGGACACTGCGAGCTAGTAATCATATGTTTGTTAGCTAGAACCCCCATGCAAGGGATAGCTCCAAGTAAAGCTCTCCAGACATGAATTTTTATCTTGGCCGGCACACATAATTTCCAAATGATTCTCCAAATAGGACTAGTACTTGAGGATTGAACTGAGTTTGTCATTCTCAACTTTCGTCCATGTTGGTGTTCCCATTCTTCATAATAAGCTGACCTTACAAAGAAAATACCATTCTTATTGAAGTGCCAAGAGACAAAATCACTCATCATTCCCAGGGCCAAGGGAATGTTCAGAATATGTTGCACGTCAATAGGCCAAAACAATTCATTAAGCAACTGCTCATACCAAACTCTATTCTCTTCATCTATTAATTCAGAAACATCTTGTGATAACAATATAGTCTCTAGGTGTCGTTCGTTAATCGATGGTGCGGTCCGTTTTTCTTCTTCTGCCTTCTAAATTCGGTATTCCTTTCGTTTTATCTTTTTTTTTCTTGTTTGTCAAAATTCGTGAATTGTTTTGCCTGTCAATTTTGATTAACCTTTAAAGCATGAATTTTAGCTTTGATCTTTTGAAAAAAAAATTGCGAACGATTTCAAACTCCATGAACTTTATTCCAAATTTGATGAACTCATTGGAAGAAAATTAGATCTTTTGCCCCACTTTACTTCTCCATTAGATAATCCCCCCCCCCCTCAGAGGCTGCCAGGTGGGGCCGGGGCACTAGTCCTCGAAACAACCATGGGGCGAATCATCTAATCCCCCCATTTTTCAAATAGGTGATATTTTTTCAAATTTCATAAACTTTAGCTCTGTTTCTTTATTGAAATTCGTGAACTTTTATCCAAATTTCATGAACTTCTGCAAACCAGCAAAAAAAATTCAAACTCTTGAGCTTTTTTCAAATTCACAAATATTTCTCATATGAAAGAACTTTTTCTCAAATTAGTGATTTTTTTTAATTTGATTAACATTCTCAAAATATGCGAATTTTTTCAAGTCGTTAACTTTTTTCAAGTCATAAACTTGCAATCTTTTTTCTACTTCGTTAATTTTTTTTCTCAAATTAGTGATTTTGTTCAATTTCATAAACTTATTTTGAATACATGAACTTTATCTGATTTCATGAACTTTTTTGAATGGACAAACTTTTTTCCGCATGATTGTGAACTGTTTGAAATTTATGATCTTTCAAAAGTTATTATTTTTTTAGAAAATAAAATTTTCCAACATGTTGCACATATAGCATGCCTACAGGCCGCACCTCCCGCACCTCCTGCTCCCGCGGCGCGCTCCGCGCGCGCGCCTCGGGAGATCGATCGGCCGCCGCCGCCGCCGCCTCCCCAGCGTCGCCTCCCCCTCGCCGCCGCCGGAGTGCGCCCGCCGGGCGAAGCCCGCGCGGCGCGGGCGGCGGGGCATTCCCTCCTTCCTCTGGCCCTCGTGGCGGCGGTGCGGGCCGCCAGATCGGGGACAAGGGGCGCCTCGTCCGGCTGGTCTCTCGGAGGCGGGGACGGCTGGGTCCGGCGGCGACTGGGCTAGGAGGAGGTGGCGCGGTGTGGCGGTGCTGGTGGCAGGGTTTCGGTCGAGGTCGTCTTCGATCTAGATCGGGTTCTCCATCGGGGCGTCGCACGGCGGTGGGATCGGATCGGCGGCATCGTCACCGGTTCGGCGGAGGGCTCCGTTCCAGCCAACCACGAGATCGGGACGCCGTGGCCTCCGGTGAAAATCGCGTCTGACTGCGGTCATGGCGGACGATGGCGGCGTCTAGGACGTCGTTCCCTTCTTGAGGCATCGTCGTTGCAGGTCACGTCAACCTGATCGAAAGGCTCCAGGGGAAACCCTTGATCTGGATCTACCGGATCGGACGACGACGACGTTTCGATGTCGTTCTTCCTCCTGGGGGCATCGTTTTGGAGCAAGTGTTGGCTGGAGGGGGCAAGAGGAGGAGCGGCGTGGCATCTGGCACGTCGACAACGGCGGGTCTCAGCGGCATGGAGCAGCGGGGGTCTCGCCGGTGGGCGTGTGATGATGGACGGGTGCAGGATGGTGGCGCTGTCTGGCGTCGTGGTGGCGTCGATGGCAGTGAGGCCTGGCACGGTTCATGCAACAGTTCAGCTCTGAAGATGGATTGATGGTACGTGGCTGCGGCGGCCTCATACCCGGCAGGGGGCCTGGTTGACGAGCACGCCGGACTGGTGGGCGCCCATACCCGGAAGGAGTCCTGGTTGGGACCTCAGGTCTCAGATGTTAGGTTTGGCTGCGAGGTCTGTTTGGTATTAGGCCCAGACCATCAGCGCCCTTTCATCAGTTAGATAGGAGTAGCGACAGATGTTGCGAAGATGGTGGCTTTGGTCTTACTGTTGTACGATTTTGTAAGGTCTTGTGTTAATAATCAATAAAGTGGCCGTATGCATCGTTCAGATGCAAGGCCGGGGGTATTCCTCCTTTTCGAAAAAAAAAACAGTTATTCTTAAAATATCCGCGATGCAATCAGTTAGTATCACTAAGTAGCTCTAGTGGTTTGTCAAACATGTACAAGAGCGTAAATGTGTGAATTTGATTTCTCGAGGAGAGCCACTTTTTGTGTGTGTGTGTGTGGGGGGGGGGGGGGGGTGGATGTTGTGCTATATTTTTTTTCCATATTATAAATACAATTCGATGCATTGCGCGTTCGTGGCTCGGCCTACCAGGCGCTGACCGTCGTTTGCCTTCCGCGGAGTAGGAGTTCCCGAATCATGTGGCAGCAAAGCAGCACGAGACTGGCGACCGCGAGGGCCATCACGGCCCGGAATAACTAGGTGATCGAGCTATTTTCAGTAATTTTTACCGAGAAATCTTGCATTTAAATGCAAGCTCAAAATGTCGGATATCGAGTTTGTATTTGTTTTGTTTCAACATATCACATGTCAAAAAAATAAAAATAAAGGATTGTCAAGACGTTGTAGCCGCCGCCTTAAAAAAAACTAGGGTTCCTACGCCTCCAGCCGGTGTGCCTCGTCTCTAGTGGCCTTAGGGCCATTGGGGCCGGAGTGGATCCCGGTCCTTGCCAGTGGGAGTGCTCTGTTTTTAGATCTTTCTTCGAGTTCTGTTAGGGTTTGCGTTCTGCTTAGGAAGGCGAGACGATGACGACTCCTGAAGATGGAATAAAAGTCTTCCCTCCTAGTCCCCATTTCGATGGTGCGTCTAGTATCGTCGGTGGGCGTGTGGAGGTGTGTCTCCAGCGGATATGCCTTCGATGGATTTGCTCGGATCTGGTCTTCGTTGGTCTATATTTGTGTGTGTTTAGGTTGGATCCTTCTGACCTACGCTACTCTTCATAGGCATCGGTTGCTGTTCTTGTGTGTTGGTCCTTTGGGGCCTTAGCACGACGAATTTCCGACTGTCTACTACAATAAGTTTGTCTGGTTCAGGTGAGAGAGAGGCGATGACAGCGACACGCCTTAGGCTCATTTCAGTGTCTGTACTCGTCGCTAGATGGTTTTCGGATTCGGATGTATTTATTATTATTTCTAGTGTTCGTTTTACTACCATAATTGGAGATGAATAGATCGAAAGTCTTTTCCAAAAGAAAATGATCAGATGTCTAATATCGGGTGATACATGAGACGATGTGTAGATATATTGAAGAAAACATATCTAGATTTTTTTTCTCATTGTTCTTGTTCAAAAATACATTTTGGTAAAAAAAAATGTACGACGTGAATGCACCGGCACAACAAATTAGATTCCTAGCTTATTAAATAGTTAAATTAGAAACTATTTGAGATAGGTCCATAAGATTCTTTACTTTAAAATTAAAATAATACCTTATTTATGCGGGGGGTTTGCGGGGTGTTATATATATGGGTTTCTACAAAACATTATGCATGACTTTGATACAATGAAGTTGTAAATACAAATCTTATTTTCTCCGCTTTCTCGTAAAGAATTGTCTTATGGCGTACCTGCCAGCGTGGAGCAACGACCGGAGGTGGAGGAGGTCGTCGGGCGGGTGACACTGATTGGGCTGCCCTCGCAGATCCGCGCGCGGAGCGGGCAAGGCTGACGCTGGCGTCGGTGCTGCGGCGCCGAATGACAGGTGGGGTCGCACTTGACCTGGAGTTGTCGCCTGTGTCGACCCGTGAGTGCTCCAACACGACACGAAGCGCCAGCTCGTCCTCATCTATGGTGCTGTTGTCGGAGTGGTTGCCGGTACTGGACATGGTCCCCCGCGCTCGGGATTGGACGGATTGGGAAAAGGGGAGCGTTGGGGAGTGGAGTGAAGCGAAGTGAGGTGAGCCTGTAGTTTTCTCCAAAGGGTGATTCCATGAAGTCGGGGTGGGCCAGTGATGGATTAGGCGAATGTGACGGACGTGTCTGGGCTGCCTCATATCCGTCCTATATTTGACCTCGATACGAGGGATTCTGGTTCACCCGAGAGTTTGTCCGCGGTTTAAGAGCTTCGGTTGGGTCGTTTTGAGCAATGCTACACAGCCGATGACTTTGCGGACGATGCATGGACGACATAGGCTAATAATCGTTGGATTGAATCCCTCCATACCTAAGCAACGTCAGATCCTACTATCATCCACCTGTCGTGCATAACAGGTCGTGTGTACAGCTATTCCGGATCATTTTTTAGTGACTGGTCAGTGATTGGACACCCTGTCCGGACGTTTGAGACGTGTTTGAGAAACCTAGCTATAGATGCTCTTAGCTTCATGGTCGGGTGCAAAGCCTAGCAATCCCGATCCAACATAACACCTCGATTCATTTTCTAGATCAACGAGTCCGCCCCGTGAATTAGCTCGATAGAATTAACTTGATGCGCTTGTTATCTACACAGAACCAAACAATCACATGAGACGATTTATTAATGAAGCTTACCATACATCGGCACGACTATAAACACTCTCATGAGGAGAGCTAGTTGAGTACCTAGGCATCTCTAATGTTGACTCATAAATTTGCTTCGGCGTCTGTCCACGAATACTAATATTGAAGGCGACTATTCAACGTTGTTCACATACATTTCAATCACTGTTTGAACTAACTTGATGAAATTCATGCAAACACGGCGAATTTTATATAAGCCGAACGAAATTCATTAAATTTTAAAAAAATTCTATATAAATTGGATGAAATTCATTACATTTTTCATATAAAACTAGACCCTACCTAAACCTAAACTAAATGATCGCCGGCACCGATTCCCCATGTTCGGCCATAAGCCTCGAGAACTGAAGTTTCACCTTCTCCAGTTCCGCCTCCGCAACCTTGGCCTCTGGAGCCCCGGGAAGTGAAGTTATCCGCGTGCACCTCGTCGCCAAGCGGCTAATCGGCCGACGATATTCATCCCACCAAGCTTGGCTTCAACAGGAGGAGGGAGCGGTGGCCTCCTTGGGACCCGAGCGGCAGCGACCTACCAATGCACTACTCTTCCTCACTGCTGGAGGCACCCGCGGACGTGCCGACTTCATGGTCGTGGCGGCAGGGCACGACCGAGGAGCGGCTGGCGATGTCCTCCTCGTTGTCACTCTTGCACCATACCTCATCCGCTGCCTCGTCGAATTCCCTGTAGGCGTCTTCTAACTCCACCTAATGTTGGCGGTACCGCCATCGGTTGCGGCAGAGCTCACGGGAGGAGCAGTAGGACTCGAGCAATACCTACTTGGGGCACGTCCATGTCCGGCACGCTAGATGTGCCGGCGACGAGAAACTCCTCCGCACGCCGGTGCTCCTCGAGGAGGCGGAGGTTGTAGGCCTGGTCGGCCGGCGCCTGCCGGAATTTGGCCTCCTCCTTCTCCCGCAGCATGTCCGTGTAGTGCACCCGGGCCTCACCAATGGTTAGGCCCGCACGCACCAGCAAGGAGGGTGGCGTCGCCTTGTCCTCGATTGGGGCGGTGTCAACCTCCGTCTACTGGTCAGCCTGTAGCCGGCAGCAATGGCGGCCATCTCCTTCTTATGCTCCGAGGAGAGAGTGTCCCAGAGGGCTTTGGGGTGCTACAAGGCCATGGCAGACGTGGTGCAGAGAGGAGAAAAGGACCGGAGGAGGATGAATGTGGCTAGGGCTGGGGATGGAGTTTAGAAGGCAAGAAGGCAATGAGCCTCGATGGTGAGGTTAATGGCGGGCAGCAGACAAACGGACGGGTGGCGCCAAAGTAGATTCCTCGGCAACCGCATATCATTAATATAGGGGCGACAGACCAACGAGGTGTCATTTGAACGCAGAGCACTCGCCTGTATCGGGAAGCGATGCAGGCGACGCTCTCTCAGGCGTGTTGATGCTTCAATGTCAGCATCAGTGAAACGTCGCGCACGCTCTGGCTGGGCATGAATGCGGCACTGACGATCTGGAGCGGCTCTGACTATTTTGTGTGAGAAGTGCGCCGGGAAGGGGGAAGTTTTTTTTGTGTGGGTCAGGTTAGTTAGACGCGGGTGTGGTTGCTGTGCAGACGCCCGCAAGGCCCCTCTAGTTTGTCTTCGGTTTGCGGCAAAAGTGCGTCCGGACTGTCGATCAGACCGATCCATGCCCGCGTTGAATGACACAACACGTCCGAATTGCGCGGTCCGAATGGTTGCAGGTGGTTTTAGGGTCGACATTGGAGATGTCCTTCGGGCATCTCCAACGTTGGCCCGCAAATTTGACCTTGCACCTGTCCGCCGTCAGGGATGCGGGAGTCGGCCATCCAGCACAGCCCGCATACAACTGAAACCACATTTGCACTAACCGGAAAAAATTCATGTAGACACATTAAAGTTCGGATATAAAATAGCAAAAATCATCGAGACATAACATGCAAATAAATCTAGTACAATTATAGTTCAAATTCAACGATATTAACCGGATGATCAACAAGTTTTTGATGAACGGATCATGTCATCCCACACATACTTCCCCTTCGGCTTCATCCAACAGTGTATATACCTAAATGACAGCCCCTCTATCCCATGGTACATCACGACAACGCGTACGGGATACACAACGTGTAGAGCAACATTGAGTGAATGAATGGTTCAATTAACAAGTTGAGCAAGAAGAAGCAGAACTTACGATCTCCTCCGCCGCCACGCGCAATGTCCACCTTGTCTCCAGCAGAGTAACCGTGTCGGTGACGATGGTCTGGATGGCGTACACCTCATATTGCGCTATTGGATGCTGTGCGTGTCCTAAGGCACAATGTGCTTTCGAGCGTGAAATGAATCATACACATGCTGCCATAAGATCCTCCTTTTGTGCCTGCCTACGAAACCCACAAATACGGACAACCAGGCATCGCACAACAACTCATCTTCCATGCTCGGGTACCCTGCCATCCTCCGCACTCTAAAAAATGATATGGTGCCCAAAAATTAGCTCAATGGCATCTGACTGAACACTTGTCGGGCGTGGTGTCCGCCGTGAACATCGTCGGCAGGGGAGCAGGAGTGTACCTGGCTACCAATGGGGCCTGGGTGGACGACGCCGTAGTAAAAGGCGAGCGGGCGCATGGGTGTTGGTTGTGGAGGTCCAACAATGATTGTGTGGCGTCCGGAGAGGTACATTGATGACATCGAAGGAGGAGGCTGAGGATGTAAAGCAAGGGGGAGAAGGGCCGGATTGGAAGAAAATGGGACCAGGAGGAAGGATTCAATGGGTCGGAATCTTACATGGTTGCAGTCCGGACTCCCGCAACGCCCCCCCCCCCCCACTTTGCTTCGAATTTACAGGAAAAAGTGCATCTGAACCGCTCAGTGGACCGATACAGTCGCGTGTTGGATGACAGATGCCTTTAGGCGCACAAATGTACACCCATTTTTTGTGGCAAAAATGCTTGTATACTTACATAGAATTAACAACAAAACACTATACATCAAAACAATGGAACAAACTTGAGTAATACTAAGATTTTTACTGGACTATGTCCACCATTGTTGGAATGTTGGCTCAACACGCTCCTCCCTATGGATACCGTGACAATACGGCAAATTGGCCGTCAGGGCAACGACACATACCACCGGTTACCCCTGCGTGTCTGTGCTATTATATTGGCATAGTTTACATACTAAGAATACTAGGCCCGTAAGGGTTCGATTTTTCTGGGTTTTTCGGATTTTTTTTTACCCCTGCCGATTGAGCGACACGTGTGCACGGTGGCTTTCGTGAAGTGGTTGATCACTCTACTGGTTGCTCTCCTGGAGTGTGCATGTTTCTTCTAGAGGTGCATGGGCTTATCTTGTCTCATGTGGAAAGATGGTTTGTGCATGGGCTGATTTTGTCTCATGTGAGAAAAATATATTAGCTGCATGGGATGTTGTATGGGCTGGTATACGTGTGCTATTGCATGGCTCATGCATGCATGCATGTGTCCACCTTTGCATGTTTGGAGTTCCACGTTTGCACACGTTTGTGTTCTGAGACCTTCTTTGCTTGCCTATAAGTTGCTCCTTGATGTGTTCTTCTCTCATGTGTCAAACCACTCCTCACCTATAGGCCCATCTCTCCTCCTGATGCTGCCCTCCAGCCTCCACCCAAGATCCCATGGTGTGCCTGGTCGCCGCTCCTTCTGGCCGGCCGGGAGGTGCGTGTAGGATACACCATGAATCAAGAGAGCCGCGTGCCATCGTCTCCTCATGAATCTTCCTCGGCTGCGGCTCTGTCCATGGCCTCCAAGGCGGATACATGGTGGTGGCCTTCCCGTGGTCCAAGGTGGCACGCCTGCAGTTAGTGCTGGATAGCTTGCTGCCCTGCTGCTCTCCATCCTAATCGACTCTCCTGGGTCTTCCCCAACTTCGGCCCCGGCAACAGCTCCCCTTCATCTTCCTTTCCTCTCCTCTGGTGTGTGTGGTTTCCTTGTACGAGTAGATGAGTTATTAGTACTAGAATTTCATCAGACCTAAAGTTGGGTGCATATGCTACAAATTCTTAATTTAAGAAGACTGTTCAGGCATTGTGTGCATGTCTGTGCTGAGGACACAAACCTCGATTTGTTTTTCTTATGAAGTGACTCGCATGCTAATTATTTCTTCCTCCCACCTCAACTTATGTTGGTTTTGATTAATTAAACCTTATTCTGCAAGTAAACAATGTACAGATTTGTTGACTTTTGTCTTTTGGTAATATTTATCTTCCGCTCCTCTAATGCACCGAATCCATTGTAGTGGTCGAGCAAAAAAAAAACTTCAGTTGAAACACTTTTTTTGAAAAGAAACAAAAATACATGCGTCTAAGTTTACAACCTTATTAAACAAACAAAGTAGCTCTCGGACGCGGCTAATCTGCACCCGACCTCATATGCTCCCGCATGAACAGTAAAATTGAAAAAAATTCGAAAAATTCTAAATTTTTTTGAGTGAAACATTGACAAAAGTTCTAAGTGCCTGCAAAAATTTGTCATGAAATCACATTCCTAGAAGGCGTGGCAAAAAAAACAAAAATAGTACTCTGAAAAAGCTACTTACAAACACATTTTGAAGCACTGAATTTGTTTTTTTTGCCACGCCTTCTAGGAATGTGATTTCATGACGATTTTTTGCAGGCACTTAGAACTTTTGTCAATGTTTGTCTCAAAAAAAATTGGATTTTTTTTAAAAAAAATCGATTTTTTTTTCGATTTTACTGTTCATGCGGGAGCATATGAGCTCGGGTACAGAATGGACTTTTCGCTCTCATGTCCACTTTATATTTTGCCAGAGAAATCAAGGCAAACAAGGATTCTTAAAGAAATGCTATCTCTAATTTTAAGATATTTTGCAATCCGTCGAAATCTAGGACATTCATCAATTCAACGACTGACTAAGTTTCAATGAAATGAA
Source organism: Triticum aestivum (assembly GCF_018294505.1). Classification (NCBI taxonomy): domain Eukaryota; kingdom Viridiplantae; phylum Streptophyta; class Magnoliopsida; order Poales; family Poaceae; genus Triticum; species Triticum aestivum. The sequence continues at coordinate 167,665,342 of NC_057813.1, forward strand.
AGCAACTTCAACATTGTGTACATAGGGAACACACCATCAAGAACAAAAGCATAAGAACTAGCATCATCTCTTTACCACTACATCACTAAGACAAACCTAGCTGGACGATCAACATCTTATCTAAAAAGAGAACAAAAGGTTCACAATTCTGTGTCCAGTAGGCAGTATATATTCTTTTTCTGTATGAACTACTTTGCAATGAATCAAGTCTTGGGAAGAGTTAGCAAATATTACGAAAAAAATCAAATTGTTTGTAAATCCATGTGGCGTGGCGTGCCGTCGCGCACTACCTGCTAGTTATGTCTATCTTCACATTATATAAAGATCTAAGATACAAGTGTCTTATTAGGACACGTCTTCAAACCCAACAGCACGACTGTAAGTCTAACTAAAATCTACATTATGCTTTGTGCTCGTCTGCCTTTTCGGCTTCGACGGTGATGACGGCTGTGTCCAATAAATGTGCACCGGATCTGTCTTCGATGGGTCGTTGTGTGGCGGTCGCGATGGATCTCGAGCCTGGCTTGCCATTCGGTGATGGGGCAGTGGAGGTATCGGCCGCGATGCGGCTTTTGTGCTATTGCCTCATCGTCGTGGCGGCGCGCACTCCGGCAGCGGTTTGTGGCTATGGTGTTTTTTTAGGAGCGTGAGTGGTTCGTGGACTCCGGATCTGCTGGCTCTGAATTAGTGATGGCGCCTCGACGTGTTCGTCACTTCTCAAGCTGACGCAAGTGGCGATGTTTTGCCGATTTGGCTTCTCTCTGGTGTGTTGCTCCTGCTAGACCAAGGATGATGACTTTCCGTCGTCAGTAGTCCATGCCCAATATCAAGGTTATCAACGATTCCAGGAGGGAGCGATGAGACGACACGCCCTCATCCCGCGTAGGTAGTGTTATTATTAGATTGGTTCCTCAGGGTGCTGGTTGTAATTTCATTCTTTCTAGGAATGTGTTGCACCACTGCTTTATTTCTACGTAGTCTGGTTATGCCTAATATTCGACACAACTTTAACAAAGTCAACGTAAAATACTCACTCTGTAAAGAAATATAAAAGCGTTCAGATCATTAAAGTAATATATCACTACGTTTATGATCTACTTTAGTGATCTAAACGCCGGAATCGCTAGCATGGCACACCTCTAGGAAATGAACAGGTAGACGCCACGCCACTCGAAGCAGGAGTGGCGTCTCGCGCCCCTGTACGAGTACAGGTACCATCTCGCTGCTGTCAGTGTCAAACGTGCCGTCCTCTGTAACAATCTGTGCGCCTTCATTAAGGCCGTGCGTTAGATGTTGATGATGACGACGTACGCATCAAGGGCGAGGCGATGTGGGCGGCGTGTGCATTGATTGATCCACTGATCAGTGTTAGGCTGGTCACAATGAACAAGAACATAAACTAGTAACTTACACACTTCTCTAGACTATGTTACTACTTCCATAATGGGTAGGAACATCTATGTAGTGTCATGCAACGATGTATTTATTAGGTTATAGACTCATTGTTTCTTGGAGTGTGTGATGTTCCGGTAACTTAGCTAGTTACCACAAACACCTCTCTTTTCATTAAATACGTGCCACATAAGTAAAATTGTATTGAAATGTGTGATGTTACTCTTAAGCTTCTCCCCACTGTGACCAGCCTTACGATCTAGTACTGCTCTTGCTCTAGGCGATGACGTCGATGGCCTGGCCGCCGTCGGTTGCTTGCCGCCTTCGTACGCTGCCGGGCGAGACAATTGCTCCAAATCGAACACGTCTCACCCTCGTCCCTACGTACCCCGTTCACGGACTCCACCGTTGATTAACTAGCTCCAACAGGTTGGCAATGGCAGGACCAGCTGCTTGTAATCTGCTGCCGGACATTGCTTCTGGTCGATCCATCTTTAAATGCAAATGGTAGTACGTTGATGAGCTAGCTAAAGCCCGCACAAAGCTCCTACACAAACTGCTACTGTTGGGATCTCAACCTCATGTTCATTCTGGGCTGTAACTGAGTTGATCTGAGCCGTTTGCCAAAAAGAGGAGTCGATCTGAGCCGTTCGCGTTGGAGATACGGACGTGCTTCTCCTTTTCTTTTAGAAGTACTTTTCATGTGTTTGGTGAAGAAATTCGTATCAATAGGAGGCCTCGTCCACGCCGCCTCCTCAAAAAGGTTCTCAAATGACAAGTGTCACATATGTGACATGAAGTAACACTGTCCTGATATTTTCTACAACTAAAATTGTCATTGGAAAAAAACGAAACCCCCAAAAAATTAAAATTTGCCATCCAAATAGAAAGTTGTCATGCTTCACAACTAAAGTTGCCATGTCTGGTAAGTAAAGTTGCCATCGAAAAACGCCAGGGCGGAATTGCTTCGTGCCACGCGTGTGACACTTTCCAGGGTCCAAAGGCGCTGCCGCCGGTCCACCTCGTCTTCGGTAGCCTTAGTGTCATAGGGGCAGAGTGTATCCCGGTCCTTACTGGTGGGACGACTCGTTTTAGACATTTTATCAAGTTTTATTAGGGTTTGTGTCCTACTCATGAAGGCAAGACAACGACGGCTTTCTGGAGATGGAATAAGATTCTCCCGCCTAGCACTATTTCGATGGTGCGTCTGGCATCGACGGTGTGTGTGGAGGTGTGTCTCCGGCGGATATATTTTCGATGGATTTGCTCGGATCTGATCGTTGTTCGTCTATACTTGTGTGTCTTCAGATTGGATTCTTCTGATTTATGCTACTCTTTATCTGCAACGGTTGTTATTTTTGTGTGTTGGTCGTATAGGGGCCTTAGCATGATGACTTCCCGACTGTCTATTACAACAAGTTTTGCCCGGTTCCCGTGAGGGAGGGGCGATGATAGTGTGTGTCTTTGGTTCATTTCAGTGCTTGTAGTCATCGCTAAATGGTCTATGAATTTGAATGTAATTTTTATTATTTTTAATGTTCAATGTACTACCATAATTGAAATGAATAGGTTTGAAATTTGCCCAAAAAAGAAGAGGCCTCGACCATGAGGGGAGCTGTGTCTGCTCTTTCCTTTTATCCGCTTTTGGTTTGGTTACGGTAGATAGATGTACTCTACCTTCTTTTTCTTAAAAAAGGTATATTCTCAAGCTCTGTATTGACAAAAACTATTTTTAATGGTTTTGTTCTGGCCTCTGCAAGCAGTGATAAAAAGGTCTCAAATAAAGCTAGTATTGATGCTGAACAAATGAACTTTAAAAGCTCAAGACTATCCACATAGAATTTGCCTCGCAATTTCTCTAATATCTTACCACGTAAACTAATCCATGAATTGAGCGACATAGAAGCTAAAAAAGGGCGCAACACTAGAAAAACGCCTTTAAGAAGGAACCGTCACTCCCATGTTAATGTTGGTTGGTTTAACCAACGCCTCGGGCAATCATCCCGGAGCATATCTTCAAAGCTAACACCTTCAACAAAGAAACAGACATGGATATCAATCCTATTTGTGAGCTGCATTGAGATTTTTCTAAAAAGGAGGGGATGATGCAGTACAATAGAGATAAGTACTTTCCTCAGTTATGAAACCAAGATTATCAATCCAGTAGGAGAATCAAGCAACACTATGTAAACAACACTTGCATACAAATAACAAATACTTACAACGCAACACGTAGAGGGGTTGTCAATCCCTCAATGGTATTCAGATAAATTAAATTGTATATGATTTTGATAAATAGATCCAACTAAAAAATAAAACAAATAAAACAAAATTGCAGTAAGGTATTTTTGGTTTTAATATATGATAGAAAATAGATCCCGGGCCATAGTTTTCACTAGAGACTTCTCTCGAGAAAATAACATACGGTAGGTAAACAAATTACTGTTGGACAATTGATAGAAAGGGAAATAATTATGACGATATCCAAGACAATGATCATGTATATAGACATCACGTCCAAGATTAGTAGACCAACACGATTCTGCATGTACTACTATTACTCCACACATCGACCGGTATCCAACATGCATCTAGTGTATTAAGTTGATGGAAAAACAGAGTAATGCTTTAAGCAAGATGATATGATGTAGACAAGATAAACTCACGTATGAATAAATTCCATCTTGTTACCCTTAATAGCAACGATACATGCGTGTCATGTCTCTTTCTGTCACCGGGATTGAGCGTCGCAAGATCGAACCCATCACAATACACCTCTTCCCATGGCAAGATAAATCAATCTAGTTGGCCAAACCAAACCAATTAATCGGAGAAGAAATACGAGGCTATAAAAATCATGCATAAAATAGTTCTGAAAAACTCAAATAATATTCATGGATAGATCAAATCATAAACTCACAATTCATTGGATCCCAAGAAACACACCGCAAAAAGTCATTACATCAAATAGATCTCCAATAACATCAAGGAGAACATTGTATTGAAGATCAAAAAAAGAGAAAAAGCCATCTAGCTACTAACTACGTGTTGGGGAACGTAGCAGAAATTCAAAATTTTCCTACGAGTCACCAAGATCTATCTATGGAGAGACTAGCAACGAGAGAGAGGGGAGTGCATCTACATACCCTTGTAGATCGCTAAGCAGAAGCGTTGAAGAGAACAGGGTTGATGGAGTCGTACTCGTCGTGATCCATATCACCGGAGATCCTAGTGCCGAACGGACGACACCTCCGCGTTCAACACACGTGCACCCCAGTGACGTCTCCCATGCCTTGATCCAGCAAGGAGAGAGGGAGAGGTTGGGGAAGACTCCTTACAGTAGCAGCACAACGGCGTGGTGGTGGTGGAGGAGCGTGGCAATCCTGCACGGCTTCGCCAAGCACCGCGGGAGAGGAGGAGGACTTGGGAGAGGGGAAGGGCTGCGCCAGAACTTGGATGCGGCTGCCCTCCCACCCCCCATATATATATATATAGGGGCAAGGGAGAGGGGGGCCGCCCCCCTCAGATCCAATCTGAGGAGGGGGCGGCGGCCAGGGGGGTTGCCTTGCCACCCAAGGCAAGGGGGCGCCCCCCTTTAGGGTTCCCCCAAAGCCCTAGGCGCCTTGGGCCCTGGTGGGGGGGGCGCACCAGCCCATCTGGGGCTGGTCCCCTCCCACACTTGGCCCATGCAGCCCTCTGGGGCCGGTGGCCCCACTTGGTGGACCCCCGGGACCCTCCCGGTGGTCCCGGTACATTACAGATAACACCCGAAACTTTTCCGGTGACCAAAACAGGACTTCCCATATATAAATCTTTACCTCCGGACCATTCCGGAACTCCTCGTGACGTCCGAGATCTCATCCGGGACTCTGAACAACATTCGGTAACCACGTATATCTATTCCCTATAACCCTAGCGTCATCGAACCTTAAGTATGTAGACCCTACGGGTTCGGGAACCATGCAGACATGACCGAGACAACTCTCTGGCCAATAACCAACAGCGGGATCTGGATACCCATGTTGGCTCCCACATGTTCCATGATGATCTCATCGGTTGAACCACGATGTCGAGGATTTATTCAATCCCGTATACAATTCCCTTTGTCTAGCGGTATTGTACTTGCCCGAGATTCGATCGTCGGTATCCCGATACCTTGTTCAATCTCGTTACCGGTAAGTCTCTTTACTCGTTCCGTAACACATCATCCCGTGATCAACCCCTTGGTCACATTGTGCACATTATGATGATGTCCTACCGAGTGGGCCCAGAGATACCTCTCCGTCACACGGAGTGACAAATCCCAGTCTCGATTCATGCCAACCCAACAGACACTTTTGGAGATACCCGCAGTGCACCTTTATAGCCACCCAGTTACGTTGTGACGTTTTGTACACCCAAAGCATTCCTACGATATCCGGGAGTTGCACAATCTCATGGTCTAAGGAAATGATACTTGACATTAGAAAAGCTTTAGCATATGAACTACACGATCTTTGTGCTAGGCTTAGGATTGGGTCTTGTCCATCACATCATTCTCCTAATGATGTGATCCCGTTATCAACGACATCCAATGTCCATGGTCAAGAAAACATAACCATCTATTGATCAACGAGCTAGTCAATTAGAGGCTTACTAGGGACATGGTGTTGTCTATGTACCCACACATGTATTTGAGTTTCCTATCAATACAATTATAGCATGGATAATAAACGATTATCATGAACAAGGAAATATAATAATAATAACTAATTTATTATTTCCTCTAGGGCATATTTCCAACAGTCTCCCACTTTCACTAGAGTCAATAATCTAGTTCAGATCGCCATGTGATTAACACTCACAGGTCACATTGCCATGTGACCAACATCCAAAGAGTTTACTAGTGTCACTAAACTAGCTCACATCATCATGTGGTTAAGACTCAATGAGTTTTGGGGTTTGATCATGTTTTTCTTGTGAGAGAGGTTTTAGTCAATGGGTCTACAACATTCGTGTGACGCCCCCGATTCAATCGTACACTAATCATGCACGCAAATGTGTACGATCAAGATCAGGGACTCACGGGAAGATATCACAACACAACTCTACAAATAAAATAAGTCATACAAGCATCATAATACAAGCCAGGGGCCTCGAGGGCTCGAATACAAGTGCTCGATCATAGACGAGTCAGCGGAAGCAACAATATCTGAGTACAGACATAAGTTAAACAAGTTTGCCTTAAGAAGGCTAGCACAAACTGGGATACAGATCGAAAGAGGCGCAGGCCTCCTGCCTGGGATCCTCCTACACTACTCCAGGTCGTCATCAGCGGGAGCACGTAGTAGGCACCTCCAGTGAAGTAGGGGTCGTCGTCGACGGTGGCGTCTGGCTCCTGGACTCCAACATCTGGTTGCGACAACCAGAAAGAAGGGAAAGGGGAAAAAGGGGGGAGAAAGCAACCGTGAGTACTCATCCAAAGTACTCGCAAGCAAGGAGCTACACTACATATGCATGGGTATATGCGTAAAGGGCCATATCAGTGGACTGAACTACAGAATGCCAGAATAAGAGGGGGATAGCTAGTCCTATCGAAGACTACGCTTCTGGCAGCCTCCGTCTTGCAGCATGTAGAAGAGAGTAGATGGAAGTCCTCCAAGTAGCATCTCCAAGTAACATCTCGAGTAGCATAATCCTACCCGGCGATCCTCTCCTCGTCGCCCTGCGGAAAAGCGATCACCGGGTTGTCTGTGGAACTTGGAAGGGTGTGTTTTATTAAGTATCCGGTTCTAGTTGTCATAAGGTCAAGGTACAACTCCAAGTCGTCCTGTTACCGAAGATCACGGCTATTCGAATAGATTAACTTCCCTGCAGGGGTGCACCACATAGCCCAACACGCTTGATCCCATTTGGCCGGACACACTTTCCTGGGTCATGCCCGGCCTCGGAAGATCAACACGTCGCAGCCCCACCTAGGCAAAACAGAGAGGCCAGCACGCCGGTCTAAACCTAAGCGCACAGGGGTCTGGGCCCATCGCCCATAGCACACCTGCACGTTGCGAGGGCGGCCGGAAGCAGAACTAGCCCCCTTAATACAAGAGCAGGCTTACGTTCCAATCCGGCGCGCGCCGCTCCGTCGCTGACGTCTGAAGTGCTTCGGCTGATACCACGACGTCGGGATACCCATAACTACTCCCACGTAGATGGTTAGTGCGTATAGGCTCGTAGCCAGACTCAGATCAAATACCAAGATCTCGTTAAGCGTGTTAAGTATCCGCGAACGCCGAACAGGGCCAGGCCCACCTGTCTCCTAGGTGGTCTCAACCTGCCCTGTCGCTCCGCCACAAAGTAACAGTCAAGGGCCGTCGGGAACCCAGGCCCACCTCTACCGGGGTGGAGCCACCTGTCCTTTCAGCCCCCAACTCCGAACAGTATCACAGGTAATGTAACAGTGTAAAGTATATAGTATATGCCCGTGATCACCTCCCGAAGTGATCACAGCCCAGTAGTATAGCATGGCAGACGGACAAGAGTGTAGGGCCACTGATGATAAACTAGCATCCTATACTAAGCATTTAGGATTGCAGGTAAGGTATCAATAGATGTAGCGACAATGTCAGGCTATGCATCAGAATAGGATTAACGAAAGCAGTAACATGCTACACTACTCTAATGCAAGCAGTATAGAGGAGAATAGGCGATATCTGGTGATCAAGGGGGGGGCTTGCCTGGTTGCTCTGGCAAGAGAGAGGGGTCGTCAACTCCGTAGTCGAACTCGGTGGCATCAGCGTCGGTCTCGTAGTCTACCGGAGAGAAGAGGGGGAAGAAATAATGAATACAGAGCAAACAAAGCATCACAAAATATAACAAGGCAATACGCGGTGTTCGGTGTGCCCTAACGCGGTAGTAGGTGATACCGGTGAAGGGGGGAAAACATCCGGGAAAGTATTCCCGGTGTTTCGTGTTTTCGGGCAGAGGAGCCGGAGGGGGAAAGTTGCGGGTTCGATAGGTTAGAGGGGTGTGGCGGACGAACGGACTGCGTATCCGGAATCGTCTCGTCATTCTGAGCAACTTTCATGTTGAAAATATTTTAATCCGAGTTACGGATTAAAAGATATGATTTTTAAAAGATTTTAACAATTTTGGAATTTAATTATTTAGTTAATTAATTCGAAAAATGTATTTATGACGTCTGATGTCATGCTGACATCAGCAGTCAACAGGGGTTGACTGAGTCAACCCTGACAGGTGGGTCCCGTTCGTCATACACTGTTAACTAATTAACCTAATTAAGTTTAATTAACAGTAGTTAATTAGGTTAATCAGTTATTAGGTTAATTAATCTTAATTAGTTAAACTAAACAAGATTAGATAAGGTAATTAATTAGTTAATTAATTAATTAATTAATTAATTAATTAATTAATTTTATTATTAATTTATTTATTATATTTTTTATTTATATTTTTTTTAATTCTCTTTTAATTCCTTCTTTTTTTTTTAATCGTTCTGGGGCTGGGGCCCCCATGTCATTGGCCCCAGAGGGCCAAACGGGCATGCAGGCGTGGGGGGTTTGCGGGGCGGTGCCCGTTTCGGGCGCAACCCCGAAGGACGCGGCGCGGGCGCCCGCGCCCGAAGCCAACGGGGGTCGGGGCGGCCGAGGCCACGACGGTGGCCGGAGGGGCCGCAGCCACGGCGAGGGTGGCCGGGCGGCAAGCGGCGCCGGCGAGGCGATTCGGGGCGACGGGGCGGGTCGGGGCCGGAGACGGAGCTCCGGGCGACGGCACCGCTCGGGAGAGGGAGAGGAGAGGGAAACGGGGGGGGGGGGGGCGGCGTGGCCGCGGAGGGTCGGGGCCGGCGACGGGGCGCCGGGCGACGGCGCGGTTCGGGAGGGCGGGGGAGAGGGGAGCGAGGGGGGAAAGTGAGGCGAGCTCACAGCGGGGGGGGGGGGGGGGGGGGGGCGCCGGGTCTAGGGGAGCGGGCTCGGTGGAGCGCGACGGTGACCGGCGAGGAGGCGGGCGGGGGAGCGGTCGCCGGCGTCGGGGAGGCCGGGGTGGATCCGCGGCGTCGAGCGCCCGCGCGTGGGGCGAGGAGGGGAGGAGGGGATCCGGGCGGCGGGTGGAGGCCTCCGGGGTCGGGGCGGTGACGAGGCGGGGAGGCCGTCGCCTCCGAGGCGATGGAGACGGCGTCGGGGGCGGATGCGGCGGGGCGCAGTCGTCGGGGCGGCGGGCCCGCGCGGCGGCGGCGACGCGGTCGTCGGGGGCAAGCGCCCCCGATCCGAATCGAGGTGGGGAGGGGGCGAGGGGAACGTGGGGGGTGTGGGGGGGTTCGTCCCCGATCCAAATCTGGATCGGGAGGGGGGCGTGGACGACGTGGGGGGGTGTGGGGGATTAGGGTTTTCCCCTGGTGGGATAAGGAGGAGGGGGTGGGGTGCGGCTGGGCCGGCCTGGCGGCCCGATGGCCTGCTGGGCCGTGGCCCAGCGGGGGGGGGGGGTCTCTCTCTTCTTTTCTTTTGTTTTTATTTTTTTTTCTTTTACTTTTCTTTTCTGTTTTATGACTAGTTTTCTTTTATTTTAGTTTTACAAAATACACCAATGGTTCCTAAATTGGTATTGCTAATACATACTACTGCCACATTAATTTGGGTAACTAAATAAAATAGTTTAATATTTTATTTATTGTAAAAGGAATTCAACTAATTGTTTTGCTACTATTCAAAACATTTTAGAGTATTTATGCGTTTTATAAAAGTGTGGTTCCTCCACCATAATTACTTATGAATTAGTTGGAACCACCCGAACACTTTAGTTTTAATATTTGAAAACTTTTATTTTTTTGACTTTATTTTGAATTTGAATTTTGAATCGGATTTGAACTAACGCGAGATTTGTCAACAGTAACCGAGGTGATGTGGCATCATTAGTGGGGATTACTGTAGCTTAATTACCCGGGCGTCACAATTCTCCTCCACTACAAGAAATCTCGTCCCGAGATTTAAGAGGGGAGTAAGGGGAAAGTTCTGGTTAGGATATTCTAACGGATCTTCTCGAAGAAGTTAGTTCCTTTCGTTGATGTCTTCAATCCTTTATTCCGGTGCATCATGATAAACTTGTCACCATTTCTTCGTGAACTCCATCGTGCTTACGAATAGGTAAGGGGTAGCTCTACAATGCAAGGGTGTTATAAGGGAAAATCATCTGGGGGTATCCCAAGAATGAACTTATGAGTATCTCTCGAGTTGAACAAATGACACACATCGAGAGCAAAGTAAGACAGTGCGATAAGAAGTTTGAAGCGGATAGGCAATCGTTCATTGTCTGAAACAGGGTGCGAAAGGGTTCAGAGCAACGGGAATAAGTATTGTGTCCGATACCAGGATAGATCAACAGGCAAGTGGCCCGTGAATTACCTACAAAGTCAAGCGTGAGGAATAACTTCGGCAACAGGGGTGTACAGGAGAGTCAGGTTTCGATCCTGCGAAACTGTGGGTTATGGGCCCACCATGTGGTTAAAAGTAGAAGGTTGGTGACATCTTGCACGATCATGTAAGCAAGGCATGTCAGAGGAGAGTCTGAGGGTCATGTCGGCAACAACATAGGTACCAAGGGCGAGGGACGAAGAGAACCATTTTCCTGCTCGTTGAACGAGGCGGACCAATAGGCAAGGTTCTCGTCCATCGGTGGTTACCGGAATGTCATCAGCAATAGTAATAGGGCCTTACTTACAGAGTGGTACAACGAGGTGCTTACCTAAGCAGGGGATTATCACTGCTTAGATTATATATCTCCCAAGAAAGGTTCAAACAACCAATGGAAAGTAAAATATGATTATCAGATTTAAACAGAACTATGGAAAGGAAAACGTGTTTAAACACACATTTCAAGATTATATCCTCCCCAAGGACAAGCAGAGCATGATATCCATGATAGGATATAATGTAGAAAACTCTTTAGTAAAGGGGGAAGAAATTTATGACATTACCCATACAACGGTGTTGGGGTAATTAATAAGGAAAACTTAGCATTTGTGCTTCAAAGGTTCTTATTGAAAATCGGAGTACCATTGACATGCTTCGAGATAGCATTGACATGGTCTTCAGGTGAAGATCAGACTTTGGAAACACGAAGGATCCATCAGGAATAACTTGTAGAATAAGTCTTACAATTTCCTCAAGGATGGACGGATAACCTTGCTGAAAAGGAATCTATAAGGATAGGTCCTCCAGCCGGGGGGGGGGGGTGCTAGGCATGACATCATGTTACCGGGTCATCAAAGGATCAACATCATAACTCTTGGAAAGTTGTCCCAACCATCATATCTGACCGAGATTCAGAGCCGATTGGTGTCAGGATACCTGAGACTTAGGATACCTGAGAAGGAAAGGTGCAACGCAAATCGACGAAATGACATTGCAAGATTCTCGGGAAATGAACTATGGGAGCGGGTTCCTGAAGCAATAGTTCATCTTTAAAGCAAGTTGAGGATGAGGAGGTGGCTGATGGGCTCGGCGATAATCCATCGAGATTTCCGACAAGATGGATTTCCACAATTATGTGAACAAGGAGATAACATTTGTCAGATCAAATGGTATAATGATGTATGCTCGAGGAAAACATATACAATTAAACATTGGTTGAACGGTGCGCCCGAAATATGGGTTGGGTTGCACGACCAATGTCAGAATGGTGATTCAATCAGCGAAGGACTTAAAATGAACTATCGCCCATTCACTCCAAAGCAATAGGGTTGTTAGAAGTTTTGAATTCACACCTCATATCTCCATTTTCAGTATTCCGGTTGAAAACAATACGGGGACCAAGGAATGAACGAAGATGGCAAGAAGTATTATGATATCAAGAATTATTAAGAGGTGGTGAAATTCTCACCACATTCTTGACAAAAAGAGATGGTAATACTTCCGAGGTAAGGAAGATCAATTGCTGGACAGCAAGGAACTCAAGGTATAACACCAAACATGAACAAGTTGTGTTGAACGGAAGGCAATAAGGTGGTCGATGAGAACAGGAATCATCGAGGGGCAAGGATGGTATTACCCATCATGAATTCAACTGAATTCCTGGAAGAGCTCATAAGGTTGATGATGATCACGACACAAGTGTCGAGAGTTTCCATGCCGATGTGATCAATCAGCGATGACATCAAGTCAAAGTAATGATGAAGCAAGAGGTTAATGGAACCATGGTTATGGCATAAACTCGAACTCAAGCTTGTTGTTTAAGGTGAAAGGGAATGACGAGGAAAATCGACGTAAGCTTAATTCATCATCGAAAATTGTGCTCCGAGAAGAATGACCGGGTAGCATAGTTAAAATCATCAAGACAATGATATAGCCAAATAGGCTAGGAATGGCGTGATCGGGTACAAACTCGTACTTAAAGAAGATTACTAAGAGTTGTTGAACCGTAGTGCGGACTCGGCTCAGTTATCGGTGTCTTTGAGTGTTTAATAACTCAGAGCCCATGAAACATTGTAATCACTGAGAATGTAGTACTTGATGAAGAACTCATAAGAAGTTATGCAGTTCCAAGATAATCTCGAGATACCAGGGGGGTAATACTCGAAGACGGATCAAAGTAGATGTTGGACCGGGGTATTTATCCACAGAAGACAAGTGATTACACTTGCATCGAAAATGGTATTTAAAGGAGAACATGGTCGGAACCACGATTGTAAAAGGGCAGACCCCAGATATAAGATGAACTTATATCAAGGGAATAATTAGTTCTAAAAGAAGCTTCGATGAGAAGATGTACAACGTGTCCATGGGCATGAACATAAAGTTCAAGGTCGACTCCCACTTCTCCAATGTATAACCCTTCATCCACTTCTCACTTTCGAGGAAGTTGTAGTGTTGAAATTTTATCTGGCATAATACCAGGAGTGTATGACTCGTGAAAACTTTCGGGTTCACACGTTTTAGAGAAGGCATATGTTCAACCCATCAGGTTATCGTGGAAATATATACCACAAGCTTCAATAGTAGATATCACCAGCTCGAAAGCAGAGCATGGTTGAGAAAGCAGAGGATACAATTTACCAAAGGCATTATGTATCAAAGGAAAGGCTCACAAGGTTATTGAATATGAAGGGCGTTGTCAGGTAAAATCCAACAATGGATCGGGCGATCCACAACGGAGCTGATATGAGTATCGGTACTCAATCAGAGGAAGAAAGAATGCACGGGCATCATATTATAGGACAACTGAATAATTTGATGCTTAGATAACAAAGGAATTATGATTTCCAAAACAAAGGATCAGAAGCAGACGCTCTGACCAAGGATGGATAAGTTCAATAGACTTAGGGGCACAACCGACGGCAATTGATTGGTCGAGAACCAGCTCATGTTCAAAAATGACGTCTGAGCCGGAAGGAGGAATTCTAGGATCTGTTTGAGGATTGCGAGCATTCGCAACAAATCGAATCAACGGACTCAAATGATAATGACAATGGATGTCAACAAGATTACTAGACTTATGGGATTAACCATAATGCAAGTAATCAAGAATTTCAAGAGCAATAGGATGCTCAGGATTTTCGGAAGATCGAATGGTATTTCGAGGATTCGTGACATACATGCATCAACTGGGGATGAGTGGATACTCGGTAAGTGTGAGAAATTATCCGTAGGGGTATTCAGGCGACAAGGAACTGCAAGGCAGTAGGCACAAAAGGATTCTTGGAACATTAGAGAAAATTTCGGGGTATCTTGTAATAACAAGATCAACGGGGAATAAAAGTAAGCACGACAGGTGTAAGTATTTATCCATAGGGATATTTCGGTGGAAGGGAATGGCAAAAGCAACGGGCACAAGGTCTCGAGAGAATATCGGAGAGTATCTTCAGAATCTTCTAGTGCAGCTGGTGATCATCTGAAGTGAGGGATTCTCCGGGAGAAATTATTTCCGAGAACCTAAAGTTAGTTTGTTTTTAGCAAAATCATTTAACCCGAATAGAAGAGAGATCAGAGTCCCAGAGTATAGGTCGAGGAATAAAAGATCCTAATACCACCCAAATGGCGACGTGGGCCCGTAAGGCACACAGCCATGTTAGTAAAAGTTTTGCAAAGTCTAGACTCGACTTCGGCCAAGGAGTTGGAAGGGGGATTCCTACAGGCAGTCGGCTCTGATACCAACTTGTGACGCCCCCGATTCAATCGTACACTAATCATGCACGCAAATGTGTACGATCAAGATCAGGGACTCACGGGAAGATATCACAACACAACTCTACAAATAAAATAAGTCATACAAGCATCATAATACAAGCCAGGGGCCTCGAGGGCTCGAATACAAGTGCTCGATCATAGACGAGTCAGCGGAAGGAACAATATCTGAGTACAGACATAAGTTAAACAAGTTTGCCTTAAGAAGGCTAGCACAAACTGGGATACAGATCGAAAGAGGCGCAGGCCTCCTGCCTGGGATCCTCCTACACTACTCCAGGTCGTCATCAGCGGGAGCACGTAGTAGGCACCTCCAGTGAAGTAGGGGTCGTCGTCGACGGTGGCGTCTGGCTCCTGGACTCCAACATCTGGTTGCGACAACCAGAAAGAAGGGAAAGGGGAAAAAGGGGGGAGAAAGCAACCGTGAGTACTCATCCAAAGTACTCGCAAGCAAGGAGCTACACTACATATGCATGGGTATATGCGTAAAGGGCCATATCAGTGGACTGAACTGCAGAATGCCAGAATAAGAGGGGGATAGCTAGTCCTATCGAAGACTACGCTTCTGGCAGCCTCCGTCTTGCAGCATGTAGAAGAGAGTAGATGGAAGTCCTCCAAGTAGCATCTCCAAGTAACATCTCGAGTAGCATAATCCTACCCGGCGATCCTCTCCTCGTCGCCCTGCGGAAAAGCGATCACCGGGTTGTCTGTGGAACTTGGAAGGGTGTGTTTTATTAAGTATCCGGTTCTAGTTGTCATAAGGTCAAGGTACAACTCCAAGTCGTCCTGTTACCGAAGATCACGGCTATTCGAATAGATTAACTTCCCTGCAGGGGTGCACCACATAGCCCAACACGCTTGATCCCATTTGGCCGGACACACTTTCCTGGGTCATGCCCGGCCTCGGAAGATCAACACGTCGCAGCCCCACCTAGGCAAAACAGAGAGGCCAGCACGCCGGTCTAAACCTAAGCGCACAGGGGTCTGGGCCCATCGCCCATAGCACACCTGCACGTTGCGAGGGCGGCCGGAAGCAGAACTAGCCCCCTTAATACAACAGCAGGCTTACGTTCCAATCCGGCGCGCGCCGCTCCGTCGCTGACGTCTGAAGTGCTTCGGCTGATACCACGACGTCGGGATACCCATAACTACTCCCACGTAGATGGTTAGTGCGTATAGGCTCGTAGCCAGACTCAGATCAAATACCAAGATCTCGTTAAGCGTGTTAAGTATCCGCGAACGCCGAACAGGGCCAGGCCCACCTGTCTCCTAGGTGGTCTCAACCTGCCCTGTCGCTCCGCCACAAAGTAACAGTCAAGGGCCGTCGGGAACCCAGGCCCACCTCTACCGGGTGGAGCCACCTGTCCTTTCAGCCCCCAACTCCGAACAGTATCACAGGTAATGTAACAGTGTAAAGTATATAGTATATGCCCGTGATCACCTCCCGAAGTGATCACAGCCCAGTAGTATAGCATGGCAGACGGACAAGAGTGTAGGGCCACTGATGATAAACTAGCATCCTATACTAAGCATTTAGGATTGCAGGTAAGGTATCAATAGATGTAGCGACAATGTCAGGCTATGCATCAGAATAGGATTAACGAAAGCAGTAACATGCTACACTACTCTAATGCAAGCAGTATAGAGGAGAATAGGCGATATCTGGTGATCAAGGGGGGGGGCTTGCCTGGTTGCTCTGGCAAGAGAGAGGGGTCGTCAACTCCGTAGTCGAACTCGGTGGCATCAGCGTCGGTCTCGTAGTCTACCGGAGAGAAGAGGGGGAAGAAATAATGAATACAGAGCAAACAAAGCATCACAAAATATAACAAGGCAATACGCGGTGTTCGGTGTGCCCTAACGCGGTAGTAGGTGATACCGGTGAAGGGGGGAAAACATCCGGGAAAGTATTCCCGGTGTTTCGTGTTTTCGGGCAGAGGAGCCGGAGGGGGAAAGTTGCGGGTTCGATAGGTTAGAGGGGTGTGGCGGACGAACGGACTGCGTATCCGGAATCGTCTCGTCGTTCTGAGCAACTTTCATGTTGAAAATATTTTAATCCGAGTTACGGATTAAAAGATATGATTTTTAAAAGATTTTAACAATTTTGGAATTTAATTATTTAGTTAATTAATTCGAAAAATGTATTTATGACGTCAGCATGATGTCATGCTGACGTCAGCAGTCAACAGGGGTTGACTGAGTCAACCCTGACAGGTGGGTCCCGTTCGTCATACACTGTTAACTAATTAACCTAATTAAGTTTAATTAACAGTAGTTAATTAGGTTAATTAGTTATTAGGTTAATTAATCTTAATTAGTTAAACTAAACAAGATTAGATAAGGTAATTAATTAGTTAATTAATTAGTTAATTAATTAATTAATTAATTAATTAATTAATTAATTTTATTATTAATTTATTTATTATATTTTTTATTTATATTTTTTTTAATTCTCTTTTAATTCCTTCTTTTTTTTTAATCGTTCTGGGGCTGGGGCCCCCATGTCATTGGCCCCAGAGGGCCAAACGGGCATGCGGGCGTGGGGGGTTTGCGGGGTGGTGCCCGTTTCGGGCGCAACCCCGAAGGACGCGGCGCGGGCGCCCGCGCCCGAAGCCAACGGGGGTCGGGGCGGCCGAGGCCACGACGGTGGCCGGAGGGGCCGCAGCCACGGCGAGGGTGGCCGGGCGGCAAGCGGCGCCGGCGAGGCGATTCGGGGCGACGGGGCGGGTCGGGGCCGGAGACGGAGCTCCGGGCGACGGCACCGCTCGGGAGAGGGAGAGGAGAGGGAAACGGGGGGGCGGCGTGGCCGCGGAGGGTCGGGGCCGGCGACGGGGCGCCGGGCGACGGGGCGCCGGGCGACGGCGCGGTTCGGGAGGGCGGGGGAGAGGGGAGCGAGGAGGGAAAGTGAGGCGAGCTCACAGCGGGGGGGGGGGGCGCCGGGTCTAGGGGAGCGGGCTCGGTGGAGCGCGACGGTGACCGGCGAGGAGGCGGGCGGGGGAGCGGTCGCCGGCGTCGGGGAGGCCGGGGTGGATCCGCGGCGTCGAGCGCCCGCGCGTGGGGCGAGGAGGGGAGGAGGGGATCCGGGCGGCGGGTGGAGGCCTCCGGGGTCGGGGCGGTGACGAGGCGGGGAGGCCGTCGCCTCCGAGGCGATGAAGACGGCGTCGGGGGCGGATGCGGCGGGGCGCAGTCGTCGGGGCGGCGGGCCCGCGCGGCGGCGGCGACGCGGTCGTCGGGGGCAAGCGCCCCCGATCAGAATCGAGGTGGGGAGGGGGCGAGGGGAACGTGGGGGGTGTGGGGGGGTTCGTCCCCGATCCAAATCTGGATCGGGAGGGGGGCGTGGACGACGTGGGGGGGGTGTGGGGGATTAGGGTTTTCCCCTGGTGGGATAAGGAGGAGGGGGTGGGGTGCGGCTGGGCCGGCCTGGCGGCCCGATGGCCTGCTGGGCCGTGGCCCAGCGGGGGGGGGGGGTCTCTCTCTTCTTTTCTTTTGTTTTTATTTTTTTTCTTTTACTTTTCTTTTCTATTTTATGACTAGTTTTCTTTTATTTTAGTTTTACAAAATACACCAATGGTTCCTAAATTGGTATTGCTAATACATACTACTGCCACATTAATTTGGGTAACTAAATAAAATAGTTTAATATTTTATTTATTGTAAAAGGAATTCAACTAATTGTTTTGCTACTATTCAAAACATTTTAGAGTATTTATGCGTTTTATAAAAGTGTGGTTCCTCCACCATAATTACTTATGAATTAGTTGGAACCACCCGAACACTTTAGTTTTAATATTTGAAAACTTTTATTTTTTTGACTTTATTTTGAATTTGAATTTTGAATCGGATTTGAACTAACGCGAGATTTGTCAACAGTAACCGAGGTGATGTGGCATCATTAGTGGGGATTACTGTAGCTTAATTACCCGGGCGTCACAATTCAGATCCGTATGTACTTCGCAAATCTCTAGGTCATATTGTATATGCTGCTTCTACGCTCCACTTGGAGCTATTCCAAATGGTTGCTCCACTATACGTATCCGGTTTGATACTCAGAGTCATTCGGATAGGTGTTAAAGGTTGCATCGACACAACCCTTTACGCCGAACTCTTTATCACCTCCATAATCGAGAAACATGTCCTTATTTACTCCAAGGACAATTTTGACCGCTGTCCAATGATCCATTCCTGGATCACTCTTGTACCCCCTTGCCAGACTCATGGCAAGGCACACTTCCGGTGCCGTACACAACATAGCATACTATAGAGCCTATGTCTGAAGCATAGGGGACGACCTTCGTACTTTCTCTCTCTTCTGCCGTGGTCGAGCTTTAAGTCTTAACTTCATACCTTACAACTCAGGCAAGAACTCCTTCTTTGACTGATCCATCTTGAACACCTTCAAGATCATGTCAAGGTATGTGCTCATTTGAAAGTACCATTTAACGTTTTTTGATCTATCCTCATAGGTCTTGATGCTCAATGTTCAAGCAGCTTAATCCAGGTTTCTATTGAAAAACACTTTTCAAATAACCCTATATGCTTTCCAGAAATTCTACATCATTTCTGATCAACAATATGTCAACAACATATACTCATCAGAAATGCTACAGTGCTCCCACTCACTTCTTTGGAAATACAAGTTTCTCATAAACTTTGTATAAACCCAAAATCTTTGATCATCTCATCAAAGCGTATATTCCAACTCCGAGATGCTTACTCCAGTCCCTAGAAGGATTGCTGGAGCTTTGCACACTTGTTAGCATCTTTCAGGATTGACAAAACCTTCTGGTTGTATCACATACAACCTTTCTTCAAGAATATCGTCGAGGAAACAATGTTTTGACATCCTATCTGCAAGATTTCATAAATCATGCAGTAATTGCTAATATAATTCCAACAGACTCTTAGCATCGCTACGAATGAGAAAGTCTCATCGCAGTCAACTCCTTGAACTTGTCGGAAAACATCTTAGCGACAAGTCGAGCTTTGTCAATGGTGACACTTACCATCATTGTCCGTCTTCCTTTTAAAATCCATCTGTACCCAACAGCCTTACGACCATCAAGTAGTTCTTCCAAAGTCTACACTTTGTTTCCATACATGGATTCTCTCTCAGATTTTATGGCCTCGAGCCATTTGTCGGAATCCGGGCCTATAGCAACATGACCTCCAAGACAGGATTACCGTACCACTCTGAAGTAGTACGCATCCTTGTCGACCTACGAGGTTTAGCAGTGACTTGATCCAAAGTTTCATGATCACTATCATAAGCTTCTACTTCAATTGGTGTAGGTGCCACAGGAACAACTTCCTGTGCCCTGCTACACACTAGTTGAAGTGATGGTTCAACAACCTCATCAAGTCTCCACCATCCTCCCACTCAATTCTTTCGAGAGAAACTTTTCCTCGAGAAAGGACCCGATTCAAGAAACAATCCCTATTGCTTTCGGATCTGAATTAGGAGGTATACCCAACTGTTTTGGTGTCCTATGAAGATGCATTTTATCCGCTTTGGGTTCGAGCTTATCAACCTGAAACTTTTTCACATAAGCGTCGCAGCCCCAAACTTTTAAGAAACGACAGCTTAGGTTTCTCTAAACCATAGTTCATACGCTGTCATCTCAATGGAATTACGTGGTGCCCTATTAAAGTGAATGTGGTTGTCTCTAATGCCTAACCCATGAACAATAGTGGTAATTCGATAAGAGACGTCATGGCATGCACCATATCCAAAAGGGTGCAACTATGATGTTCGGACACATCATCACACTATGGTGTTCCAGGCGGTATTAATTGTGAAACAATTTCCACAATGTCTTAATTGCGTGCCAAAGCTCGTAACTCAGATACTCATCTCTATGATCATATCATAGACATTTTATCCTCTTGTCACGATGATCTTCAACTTTACTCTGAAATTACTTGAACCATTCAATAATTCAGACTTGTGTTTCATCAAGTAAATATACTCAACATCTACTCAAATCATCTGTGAAGTAAGAACATAACGATATTCACTGCATGCCTCAGCACTCATTGGACTGCACACATCAAAATGTGTTACTTCCAACAAGTTTCTATCTTGTTCCATCTTACTGAAAATGAGGCTTTTCAGTCATCTTGCCCATGTGGTATGATTTGCATATCTCAAGTGATTCAAAATCAAGTGAGTCCAAACGATCCATCTGCATGGAGTTTCTTCATGCATATAGACCAATAGACATGGTTCGCATGTCTCACACTTTTCAAAAACGAGTGGGTCCAAAGATCCATCAACATGGAGCTTCTTCATGCGTTTTATACCAATATGACTTACATGGCAGTGCCACAAGTAAGTGGTACTATCATTACTATCTTATATCTTTTGGCATGAAAAATGTGTATCACTACGATCGAGATTCAATAAACCATTCTTTTAGGTGCAAGACCATTGAAGCTATTATTCAAATAAATATAGTAACCATTATTCTCCTTAAATGAATAATCGTATTGCGATAGACATAATCTAATCATGTCTATGCTCAATGCAAACACCAAATAACAATTATTTAGGTTTAATCACCAATCTCGATGGTAGACGGAGCGTGCGATGTTTGATCATATCAACCTTGGAAATACTTCCAACACATATCGTCAGCTCACCTTTAGCTAGTCTTCATAGTTTTTATTTCGAGTTACTAACACTTAGCAACCAAACCGGTATCTAATACCCTGGTGCTACTAGGAATACTAGTAAAGTACACATTAACATAATGTATATCCAATATACTTCTATCGACCTTGCGGGCCTTCTCATCTACCAAGTATCTAGGGTAATTCTGCTTCAGTGTCCGTTCCCTCATTACAGAAGCACTTAGTCTCGGGTTTGGGTTCAACCCTGGGTTTCTTCACTAGAGCAGCAACTGATTTGCCGTTTCATGAAGTACCCCTTCTTGCCCTTGCCCTTCTTGAAACTAGTGGTTTCACTAACCATCAACAATTGATGCTCCTTCTTGATTTCTACATTCGCGGTGTCGAACATTGCGAATAGCTCAAGGATCATCATATTTATCCCTATTATGTTATAGTTCATCACGAAGCTCTAGTAGCTTGGTGGCAATGTCTTTGGAGAAACATCACTATCTCATCTGGAAGTAACTCCCACTCGATTCAAGTGATTGTTGTACACAGACAATCTGAGCACAAGCTCAACGATTGAGATCTTCTCCCTTAGTTTGTAGGCTGGAAAACTCGTTGGAGGTCTCATACCTCTTGACGTAGGCACGATCCTGAAATCCCAATTTCAGCTCTTGGAACATCTCATATGTTCTGCGACATTTCAAAAATGTCTTCGGTGCCTTAACTCTAAACCATTTAACATTACCGAACTATCATGTAGTCATCAAAACGTGTATGTCAGATGTTCGCAACATCCACAGACCACGTTCGAGGTCCAGCACACCGAGCGGTGCATTAAGGACATATGCCTTCTACTGTCCGCATAATTGCTACTGTCAACTTTCAACTATATTTTCTCTAAGAACATATCTAAAATAGTAGAACTAAAACGTGAGTTATGACATAATTTGCAAAGGGCTTTTGACTATGTTCAGGATAATTAAGTTCATCTAATGAACTCCCACTCAGATAGACATCCCTCTAGTCATCTAAGTGATTACATGATCCGAGTCAACTAGGCCGTCTCCGATCATCACGTGAGACGGACTAGTCATCATCGGTGAACATCTTCATGTTGATCGTATCTACTATACGACTCATGCTCGACCTTTCGGTCTCTTGTGTTCCGAGGCCATGTCTGTACATGCTAGGCTTGTCAAGTCAACCTAAGTGTTTCGCATGTGTAAATCTGGCTTACACCCGTTGTATGTGAATGTTAGAATCTATCACACCTGATCATCACGTGGTGCTTCGAAACGACGAACTTTCGCAACGGTGCACAGTTAGGGGGAACACTTTCTTGAAATTTTAATGAGGGATCATCTTATTTACTACCGTCGTTCTAAGCAAATAAGATGCATAAACATGATAAACATCACATGCAATCAAAAAGTGACATGATATGGCCAATATCATTTTGCTCCTTTTGATCTCCATCTTCGGGGCTCCACGATCATCATCATCACCGGCATGACACCATGATCTCCATCATCATGATCTCCATCATCGTGTCTCCATGAAGTTGTCTCGCCAACTATTACTTCTACTACTATGGCTACCGGTTAGCAATAAAGTAAAGTAATTACATGGCGTTGTTCAATGACACGCAAGTCATACAATAAATTAAGACAACTCCTATGGCTCCTGCCGATTGTCATACTCATCGACATGCAAGTCGTGATTCCTATTACAAGAACATGATCAATCTCATACATCACATATCATTCATCACATTCTTTTGGGCCATATCACATCACATAGCATACCCTGCAACAACAAGTTAGACGTCCTCTAATTGTTGTTTGCATGTTTTATGTGGCTGCTATGGGTTTCTAGCAAGAATGTTTCTTACCTACGCAAAACCACAACGTGATATGTCAATTTCTATTTACCCTTCATAAGGACCCTTTTCATCGAATCCGATCCGACTAAAGTGGGAGAGACCGGCACCCGCTAGCCACCTTATGCAACAAGTGCATGTCATTCGGTGGAACCTGTCTCACGTAAGAGTACGTGTAAGGTCGGTCCGGGCCGCTTCATCCCACAATGCTGTCGAATCAAGATAAGACTAGTAACGGTAAGAAAATTGAACAAATCATCGCCCACAACTACTTTGTGTTCTACTCGTGCATAGAATCTATGCAATAAACCTAGCTCATGATGCCACTGTTGGGGAACATAGCAGAAATTCAAAATTTTCCTACGAGTCACCAAGATCTATCTATGAAGAGACTAGCAACAGAGAGAGGGGAGTGCATTTACATACCCTTGTAGATCGCTAAGCGGAAGCGTTCAAGAGAACGTAGTTGATGGAGTCGTACTCGTCGTGATCCAAATCACCGGAGATCCTAGTGCCGAACGGACGGCACCTCCGCGTTCAACACACGTGCAGCCCGGTGACGTCTCCCATGCTTTGATCCAGCAAGGCGAGAGGGAGAGGTTGGGGAAGACTCCGTCCAGCAGTAGCACAACGGTGTGGTGGTGGTGGAGGAGCGTGGCAATCCTGCAGGGCTTCGCCAAGCACCGCGGGAGAGGAGGAGGACTTGGGAGAGGGGGAGGGCTGCACCGGAACTTGGGTGCGGATGCCCTCCCACCCCCATATATATATATATAGGGGCAAGGGAGAGGGGGCCACCCCCCTCAGATCCAATCTGCGGAGGGGGCGGCGGCCAGGGGGGTTGCCTTGCCCCCCAAGGCAAGGGGGCGCCCCCCTTTAGGGTTCCCCCAAAGCCCTAGGCGCCTTGGGACCTGGTGGGGCGGGGGGAGCACCAGCCCACCTGGGGCTGGTCCCCTCCCACACTTGGCCCATGCAGACCTCTGGGGCCGGTGGCCCCACTTGGTGGACCCCCGGGACCCTCCCGGTGGTCCTAGTACATTACCGGTAACACCCGAAACTTTTCTGGTGACCAAAACAGGACTTCCCATATATAAATCTTTACCTCCGGACCATTGCGGAACTCCTCATAACGTGCGGGATCTCATCCGGGACTCTGAACAACATTCGGTAACCATGTATATCTATTCCCTATAACCCTAGCGTCATCGAACCTTAAGTGTGTAGACCCTACGGGTTCGGGAACAATGCAGACATGACCGAGACAACTCTCCGGCCAATAACCAACAGTAGGATCTGGATACCCATGTTGGCTCCCACATGTTCCACGATGATCTCATTGGATGAACCATGATGTCAAGGAGTTATTCAATCCCGTATGCAATTCCCTTTGTCTAGCGGTATTGTACTTGCCCGAGATTCGATCGTCGGTATCCCGATACCTTGTTCAATCTCGTTACCGGTAAGTCTCTTTACTCGTTCCATAACACATCATACCGTGATCAACCCCTTGGTCACATTGTTCACATTATGATGATGTCCTACCGAGTGGGCCCAGAGATACCTCTCCGTCACATGGAGTGACAAATCCCAGTCTCAATTCATGCCAACCCAACAAACACTTTCGGAGATACCCGTAGTGCACCTTTATAGACACCCAGTTACGTTGTGACGTTTGGTACACCCAAAGCATTCCTACGGTATCCGGGAGTTGCACAATCTCATGGTCTAAGGAAATGATACTTGACATTAGAAAAGCTTTAGCATACGAACTACATGATCTTTGTGCTAGGCTTAGGATTGGGTCTTGTCCATTAAATCATTCTCCTAATGATGCGATCCCGTTATCAACGACATCCAATGTCCATGGTCAGGAAAATGTAACCATCTATTGATCAGCGAGCTAGTCAATTAGAGGCTTACTAGGGACATGGTGTTGTCTATGTACCCACACATGTATCTTAGTTTCCTATCAATACAATTATAGCATGGATAATAAATGATTATCATGAACAAGGAAATATAATAATAATAACTATATTATTATTGCCTCTAGGGCATATTTCCAACACTATGGACCTGTAGGTCCGTGGTAAACTACTCACGCATCATTGGAGGGGCATCAAGGATGATGACGAACCCCTCCGTGATCGTTGCCCCCTCCGACAGAGTGCCAAAAAAGGCCTCTAGATTGGGTCTCTAGGTTCTGGAACTTGTGATGGCGAAAAAAGTATTTCATCGACTTCCCTGAAGGTTTTGGGATTTTATAGTATTTATAGAGGCAGAGGTCGGTCAAACGGAGCCACATGGGCCCCATTACCAACCAATGCGTGCTAGAGGCCCCTGGCGCGCCCTGGTGCCTAGTGGCCCACTGGCCCAGCTTCTCGTGGCCTCCAGAAGTTTCTAGGGTCTCTTCTTTCCAGAAAAAAATCTCCAAAAAGTTGTGGTGCCATTTGGACTTTGTTTGGTATTGATATTCTGCAAAGTAAAAAATGAGTAAAAAAACAACAACTGGCACTGGGCACTATGTTAATAGGTTAGTCCCTAAAAATGATATGAAGTTGCTACTAAATGAATATAAAACATCCAAGATTGATAATATAGTAGCATGGAATAATAAAAAATTATACATACGTTGGAGACGTATCACGCATTCCCAAGCTTAATTCGTGCTCGTAGTCGAGTAGGTAAATAATAAAAATAGAATTTTTGATGTGGAATGCTACCTATCATGTTCATCACATATTTTATTATTTTGTAGCATGGACATTTGGACTTTAAGTCATTCAAAGCAATTGTCTATAATTTGACATAAAGACATCAATACTCAAGCATATCAACAAGCAACCATGTCTTCAACAAGCAACCATGCCTTTCAAAATTCAATGCTAAAGCAAGTTATCCCTAGCCCATTATGCTCAATCATTGATCCACTCATGAAACACACTCTAATATTAGCTACATCCAATGCACAAGTATGACAGTAGTATTCCCTAGTTGGTGCTTTATAAAAGAAGATGGAGACTCAAAATAAAAATAAAAATTACATAAAAGTAAATAGAAGGGCCCTTCGTAGAGGGAAGCAGAGATTTGTAGAGGTGTCAGATCTCAAAGCTTAAATTGAGAGATAAAATATTTTGAGAGGTATGCTTTTCCTGTCAATGAAAACGACCAAGAATTCCAAATATCTTCCATGCTAGATAAATCATAGGCAGTTCCCCAACAGAAAATAAATTTTATTTCCTTTCCACCATTCTTACACAATCCATGGCTAGAGTATCCATGGGTTCCTTCCATACAAACAATTTCCAAGAAATTTATTATGAACAACATATATAAATGTTTTTTCTTCATTTCGGGACTAGGCACCCCTATTACCTGTTACACTCTCGTGCAATGACAAATGAATAAACACTCATCTTGAGAATAACATACATAGCATGAAAAATATTGGCCGCCCCCTGCCGCTTCATGAGCGGTACGGGCACACAAAAAGGAAATTTATTTTGAACGTTAGAGTTGGCACATACAAATTTATTTGGAACGGTATGGAAACACCACATATATGTAGGTATGGTGGACTCAATTGGCACAACTTTAGTTTAGGATTTGGATGCACAAGCAACATTCCTTCTTAGTACAAATGAAGGCTAGCAAATAGATTGAGAAGCGACCAACCAAAAAATGAAAACGGTCATACAGGAGCATTGAAAATAATTAGCACTGAGTAATGCACCACACGTAGGATGTAATGTCGTTGCATAACTATTGACTTTCGTGATTGCATAGGGAATCACAAACCTTAACACCAATATTCTTACTAAAGCATACTTACTCACCAATATGACTCACATATCACTATCTCCATATCGCAAAAATATTGCAAGGCATCAAGTTTTAATATCCAATGATCTTCATGAAAGTTTTTATTATATCCCTCTTGAATATCTATTACTTTGGGACCAAATTCATATCTCGTGAAAATTACCATTACTATTTTTAACTCTCAAAAAGATCTAAGTGAAGCACGAGAGCATAAATATTTCTTCAAAATTTATCATATCAACTCTCAAAATAATTTAAGTGAAGCACGAGAGTGAATTTCTTTAAAAAAATCTAACTCTCAATTTAATATAAGTGAAGCATGAGAGCATATTTTTTTAAAATTTACTAAATCTCAAAATGATGTAAGTGAAGCATGAGAGCATATTTCTTTAAAATATAACCACCGCCATGCTAAAAAAGATATAAGTGAAGCACTAGAGCAAATCCCTAGCTCAAAAAATTCAAGTGAAGCACATAGAGCAATTCTAACAAATCAAGATATCATTATGGCTCTCTCAAACAAGTGTGTTCAGCAAGGATGATTGTGACAAACTAAAAAAAGCAAAGACTCATATAATAGAAGACACTCCAAGCAAAACTCATGATATGTGACGAATAAAAATATAGCTCCAAATAAATTACCGATAGTCATTAGAAGAAAGAGGGGATACCTTTCGGTGCATCCCCAAGCTTAATTGCTTGGGAGTCGTTGAATATTACCTTGTGGTGCCTCGGGCATCCCCAAGCTTAGACTCTTGCCACTCCTTATTCCTCCATCCATCGTGATCTCACCCAAAACTTGAAAACTTCAATCACATAAAACTTAACAAAACCTTCGTGAGATCCGTTAGTATAATAAAACAAATCACCACTTTAAGTAATGTTTTAAACCCATTCATATTTTGTTATTGCATTATACATAATGCATTCTAACTTTACATGACTAATACCCCATGATACAATCTATAGATTCATCAAAATAAACACACAATGCAAAGAAAACAGAATATGGCAAAAACATAACAGTCTGTAGGAATCTGAATATTACTCATACTTATGTAAATCTAAAAATTCTAAAAAATTAGGAAGACGTGGGAAATTTGTATATCAATCACGTGTAAAAAATTCAGAACAAAAACATGTTTCTTTGAATTTACAAAATCCCAGACCTTGGTGCAAAAGTTTCTGTTTTTCAACAGGATCAAATCAACTAGCATCCAACATAATCCTAAAGGCTTTACTTGGAACAAATACTAATTAAAACATGAAAACACAATCATAACAGTAGCATAATTGCATACTTTGAAAAACAAAAAGGAAAACAAAATTTTAAAAGATAACTATTGAGTTGCCTCCCAACAAGCGCTATTGTTTTATGCCCCTAACTAGGCATAATGCATAGTTTCAAATATTCTCCTCTTTGGTTTCTAACTCATCAATCACACACCCATAATTCCTAAGAGATCTGGCATGCATATTTTTAATTATTACACTCCTAGGGATAAAGTTAAAGAATTCATTCTTGCAAGTAGCTTCCTTTATCAACTTAACAAAATTGGGGTAAACACTAATCATTTTAAGATCTTTGTTATTGCTACTAGAAGTGGCACCCTTGTTATTAGAAACATAAGTAAATTTGCAATTCTTACTGCGAGGAGTCTTTCAATAGTTTTAAGGAAGAAAATCGGACCCCAAATTATAAATAATTTCCCCCAACTTATCATACCTAGCAGGACTTTCTTGTACCCTTTCATCAACTACGAGTTCTTCCTTTTTCCAAATTTTATGGGTATTCCCTACCTTTGATCCAAATTTAGTGACATAATTATGGATCTTTTTATCAAGAATTTCAATATGTTCTATGGTATGCATTTTATTTTCTATAACATCTAATCTTTGCATGACATGTTCCAAAGTTAAGACTGTTTCACTAGTAGTGATAGGCGGTGATCCCACCAAATTTCCCATAGCATTGAGAGCATCCATTCTGGGGTAACTCAAGAAATTCCCTTCGGTAATAGTATCAAGAACAAATCTATACCAACTAGTAACGCCTACATAAAAATTCGAAGAGAGTCCATAGTGGATTTCTTGTGAGTTGATCTATTATGAGTATCACAAATCCTATACCAAGCATCTTTTAAATTTTCTCTGCCCCTTTGCTTAAAATTACGAACTTCATTTTCGGGGGTACATGAAACAAGAGAGGAACTAGCCATAGCGATAATGGGACCACGGGAACAAAAATGCAAACAAAATATATTTTTGTATTTGTTTGTAAAAAGTTTTAGAAGTGGGGGAGATGAAAATGAGAGGCAAATGGAAAATAAAGTAATTGCAAGGAGATGAGAGTTATGAGTAGGCACTTGATAGATGTTGCCGATGTCTCCCCGGCAACGGCGCCAGAAATTCTTCCTACTACTCATGAGTGTTGGGGAACACAGTAATTTCAAAAAAAATCCTACCATCATGCAAGATCTATCTATGTGATGCATAGCAACGAGAGGGGGAGTGTATCTTCATACCCTTGAAGATCGCTAAGCGGAAGCGTTTATCAACGCGGTTGATGCAGTCATACGCCTTCACGATCCGCCCCGATCAACTACCGAACGTATGGCACCTCCGCGTTCAGCACACGTTCAACTCGATAACGTCCTCGCCTTCTTGATCCAGCAAGACGGGCAAAGTAGTAGATGAGTTCCTGCAGCACGACGACATGGTGACGGTGTTGGTGAAGACTGTGACGCCCTCGATTCAATCGTACACTAATCATACACGCAAATGTGTACGATCAAGATCAAGGACTCACGGGAAGATATCACAACACAACTTTAGACACAAAAATAAAATAATACAAGCTTTATATTACAAGCCAGGGGCCTCGAGGGCTCGAATACATAAGCTCGAATACACAAGAGTCAGCGGAAGCAACAATATCTGAGTACAGACATGAGTTAGACAAGTTTGCCTTAAGAAGGCTAGCACAAAACAACAACAATCGAAAAGGCAAGGCCTCCTGCCTGGGAGCCTCGTAACTACTCTTGGTCGTCGGCGTCCGTCACGTGGTAGTAGGCACCCTCGGGGTAGCAGCAGTCGTCAAAGGTGGCATCTGGCTCCTGGACTCCACCATCTGGTTGCAACAACCAGAAAGAAGAAAGAAGGGGGAAAAGGGGGAGCAAAGCAACCGTGAGTACTCATCCAAAGTACTCGCAAGCAAGGATCTACACTACATATGCAACATTATCAAAGGAAGGCTGTATATGTGGACTGGGCTGCAGAAATGCCAGAATAGAGAAAGGTCTAGTCCTATCGAAGACTAGCATCTTCTAGAAACCACCATCTTGCAGCAAACAGGAGGGAGTAGAGTAGCATAAAGTATAGTAGTAGTGTTATCAACCTCGGCCAGAGATCCTTTCTCGACTCCCTGCGAGAAAGAAATCCCAGAGCCGTACTATCCATTTCTCATCACAATCCAATTCTCATCACAAGTATCCAGTTCTAGTTGTATCGATCGGGATACAACTCCAAGTGTCCGTTACCGTAGGACAGGCTATGCATAGATTAGTTCTTCCCTGCAGGG
The DNA here is from genome assembly GCF_018294505.1 of Triticum aestivum. Taxonomy (NCBI): domain Eukaryota; kingdom Viridiplantae; phylum Streptophyta; class Magnoliopsida; order Poales; family Poaceae; genus Triticum; species Triticum aestivum. Next base: position 167,695,790 of record NC_057813.1, read on the forward strand.
GTGCACCAACTTACCCACCACGCTTGATTAACTCCGGTCGGACACACTTTCCTGGGTCATGCCCGGCCTCGGCCAAACAATACGCCGCAACCCGACCTAGACTTAACAGAGAGGTCAGCACGCCGGACTAAACCTATGCCCCCAGGGGTCATGGGCCATCTCCCCGGAAACTCTTGCACGTTGCGTACGCGGCCGGTGAGCAGACCTAGCTACCTCCTTCAACAAGGCAGGCGCTTACGCAGTCCAACCCGGCGCGCGCCACTCAGTCGCTGACGTCTATTAAGCTTTGGCTGATGTATACAACGCAGAACGCCCATACTATGTCCACGTGATGGTTAGTGCTATCAGGCCAGAGGCCCCTCGGATCAAATATCCAAATCGTAGTGGATTAGGAACGCGCGGTAACAAGCAGAGACTCACGAAAGATGTGACCCCGTTGCCCCGTCTCGAGGACTTGCGGCAAGGGCTAGGAATGCCCGACCACGCCTCGTAATTATCTCGCGGGCACCCTCCAGGTCAACCCGACTCCACATCACTCGCAATTAAGCTCGCGCGGGTACCCCTCAGGGTCGACCCGTCTTTCCAAGTAACAGTGGTAAAGTCCAAGTATCCGTGTGTCCAAACATTAAGGGGAAAACCCGAGGAATCACCCCTGGTGAATTCCACTCGATGTAATCATCAAGGTGAACGTAAGAGGATCCACCCTCGAGGTTCACACTTGAGGGGTTGCACGACAGAGCCGTATCGGAAGTGGTTAAGGAGGAAATCACCCTCGATGACCATGACCGAATAGCTACACTACAGGTTAACATCAGAAGTGCTGTAGAGGTCTCACCCTCGGCACTCAATAGTAACACTACAGAGTCGAGCAACGAAGGGGCGTGATGTGACGTGAGGTGTCGGGTCCTGGTCTTCGATCCCGTTGATCGGGTCTTCAATGATGAAGCAGGGGCAACAAGGACAAGGTGGGGGTCACTGATGGATCACTAACCAACCTATACTAAGCAGTTTAGGATAAGCAGGTAAGGTACAACAGCAGATACAAAAGCAGGCTATGCATCAGAATAGGTGCAAACAATAACAGTAGCAAAATCTAATGCAAGCATGAGAGAATGGAATGGGCGATATCGGGATGATCAAAGGGGGGGCTTGCCTGGTTGATCTGGCAAGGAGGGGTCGTTGTCGACGACGTAGTCGATCACCGGGGCATCAGCGGCTAAGCGTGCTCTAACGCGGTCCTAGACGTTATAGGTGAAGCGGGAATTCAACCGGGAAGGTGTTCCCGGTTCCGGACCTGTGTCAGACAGATGACCGGAGGGGGAAAGTTCCATGTTCAGCATGCTAGGGGCATGTGACAGATGAACGGACCGCATATTCGGATTCGTTGGATTTTTCTGAGCAACTTACATATAGAAAACATTTTCATCCGAGTTACGGGTTTAAAGTTACGGATTTTCAATAGTTTAAACGCAATTTCTGGATATTTTAAAAGCAGAAAAGGTTTATTGCGCCAGGTAGTGACGTCAGCGATTGCGTCCAGCTCTGCTGACGCAGTCAAACTGACAGGTGGGACGCCACCTGTCAGCCTCGTCTGTCTAACAGAGGCCTTAACTAAGCTAACAGGGTTAGTTTAGGGGGCCGGTGGGCCCCAGCAGTCAGGTGGCTAATTAGATTTAACTCATCTAACTTTAGTTATATAACATTTTACCTTAACCGAATTATGTGGTGGGGCCTACACCGTCAGTGGTAAAAGGGCTGCCCAGTCAGCAGTTGACTGGGTCCAACCCCGGTCAACTGGGGCCCATAGGCCCCTGGCAGCGAGCCAGGGATGGGGCCCCGCCCAGCCACATCGGCGGATTGGCGCGGAGCGACGCCGGCGAGGTAAAACGCGGCGGCGCGGCTCGGGAGGTGGTCGGAAAATCACGTATAGGGCACCGTTCGTCGAGTTTTCAGGCGCGTTCAAAAGATATGGCTGCGCCACGTCCAACGGTGGTGGTTGTGGCGGTGGGGTTGACCGGAATCGAGCGTGGCGAGCTCATCGGCGGACGGCCGGAGTCGGGCGCGAGAGGAAACGGCGATGCAGTGCGCTAGCGAGCAAACTGAGAGGCCGGACGAGACATACGTGAAGCGGCGAGTGCAACGGGCGTTGGCCCGTGACCAATTGGCCACCGAAGGCACGCCGGCGACGAGCGCAGGCGACGGCGACGTGCGGGTGAGCATGGAAACAACGACCCCGAGCACGGAGAGCAGCGGCAGGTGGCGCGTTTGAAACCTACGGCTACGGCGAGCACGACTGCGAGCTCAGCCGAGCTCGACAGCGTCTGTGGCGATAGCAGCAGCAACATCGGCGGAGCTCCGTTCGGGTAAACATGGCGCGGCGGCTACGGGCAGCGACAGGCAGCGCAAAGAGGACGGGAAGGAAGGTGTGGAGCTCACCGAGCGGTCACGAAAGACCCTTGGTGGTTTAGGAGCAGCAGAGCTCGCCGGGGTGGAAGGGGATCGCCGGCGGCCCGAGGAAGACGTCGACGTGTTCGGCGATGCAAAGCTCCTCTGCTCCCTCCAGCGGCTCCAGAGGACGCAGAAGTCCACGGTGATGCTGAAGAGGACGGCCAGGCCGCGTCGAAGGCACGGTGACCGCGGAGAAGACAAAGATGCGGCGACGGTGGCGCTCGGAGGTGGATGGGGAACGAAGGGGAGAGGCAACGAGCAGGCGGAGAGGGCGAGGGGAATCTAGGAGTGGGTGGAGGTAGGTGGGGGAGGTCTTGAGGAGCCGGAGGGGAGGCTCTTATCCACCCGCGGCGTTGCCGGCGAGGTGGTCGGGCGGCGACGAGCCCCTGTAGCGGCGCGCATCGGGGGAACAGGAGGGAGGGGAGAGCGACCGGGGAGGGGGCATGGGCCGGCCTAGCTAGGCCAGCTAGCGTGGGTGGGCCGAAGCCCAAGTGGGGCAGGGGCTTTCTCTCCCCTCTGCTTTTTCCTTTTCTCCTTTTCTTTTCTCTTTTTTTAGCAACTTTTGCCTCTGCTTTTAGCCACTATTGACTTTACAAAAATTATGCCACTGGCCAAAACAATTTCAAATAATGATTGGGCACTGCCAAAAAGATTGTGAGGCTTTAGAAATAGTTTGCCATTTTTATAAATTAAAAAGGCATTTAATTTATTTCTTAGGCCACTGTTTGAAGTAGCTTAGGCCACTTAAACCTTTTGCAAAAATGTTGGTTCACCACCAATATTAGTTGTGGATTATTCTGCACATGATGAACATTTTTGTTTCCATGTCTGAGCATTTTGAATTTCAGACAAAATTTGAATTTGAATTCAATTGGAATGTGAAAGAACATGAGACAATAATGATCAGGCACATGTTTAGCAAAAAGATTAACTTAACCCCAGGGGTTACTGTAGCATCATTACACCGGGGTGTTACAACTCTCCTCCTCTAAAAGAAATTCTCGTCCCGAGAATTAAGAGGTAGAAGGGAAAAGATCGGGGTATTCAGCCCGGAGGTTATCTTCGCGTTCCCAAGTGGCTTCCTCTTTAGTATGATTCGACCATTGCACCTTGAGGAACTTAGTAACCTTCTGGCGGGTTCGACGTTCAGCTTCTTCAAGAATGCAGATCGGATGCTCCTTGTATGTGAGATCATCTTGAATTTCAATCAATTCCGGATCCACTTCACGTTCCGGATCCTTGAAGCATCGACGAAGTTGCGACACATGGAAGACGTCATGAACGTGAGAGAACTGAGGTGGCAACTCCAGTTGATAAGCCACCAGTCCACGACGGGCGAGAATACGGAAGGGACCAATGTAGCGAGGAGCTAACTTTCCCTTGACTCCGAACCGATGAGTGCCTCTCAAAGGAGTGACACGCAGATAAGCTTGTTCACCAGGTTGATAAGTTGAACCCCAGTGTTTCCGGTCATAGTTGCTCTTCTGGCGGGATTGGGCCGCCTTGAGATTATCCCGGACAATGCGAACCTGCTCTTCAGCTTGTTGAATAATGTCTGGACCAATGAGTGCTCGTTCCCCAGTTTCTGACCAATTCAGAGGGGTTCGGCACTTACGTCCATAAAGCACTTCAAAGGGTGCCATCTTCAAGCTGGCTTGATAGCTGTTGTTATAAGAGAACTCCGCATAAGGGAGAGATTCTTCCCACTTCTTGCCGAAAGAAATAACACAAGCTCGAAGCATGTCTTCAAGAATTTGATTGACTCGCTCGACTTGGCCTTGGGATTGGGGATGATAAGCAGTGCTCCAGGTAATATGAGTTCCCATTGCCTCTTGGAAACTATCCCAGAACTTAGAAGTGAAAATACTGCCGCGGTCTGAACTGATCTCCTTCGGAATGCCGTGGAGTGACACAATTCGGGAGATATACAAGGTTGCCAATTGACTAGCAGTGATAGTCTCCTTGACTGGCAGAAAGTGAGCAACCTTCGAGAATTGGTCGATGACGACAAAGATAGCATCGTTACCTTTCTGAGACTTGGGAAGGCCAGTGACGAAGTCCATTTGGATCTTATCCCACTTCCATTCAGGAATCGGAAGCGGTTGTAGAAGTCCAGCCGGTTTTTGATGTTCTGCTTTGACGCGACGACAAACGTCACATTCTTCAATATATCGAGCAATGTCTTGCTTCATCTTAGACCACCAGTACTTCTGACGGATGTCTAGATACATCTTGGTACTTCCCGGATGAATAGAGAGAGGGGTGTCATGCGCTTCTTTCATCACCTTCTCTGTCATAAGCTCGAACCGGGGTACGACAATGCGATCTCTGAAGTATAAGGTTCCATCTTCACCAAGTGAGAAATCTCTGGATTTCTCTAAGGCAAGATCCTTTTTCATCAGATCAACATGAGCATCTTTGGCTTGAGCAGACTTGATTGCTTTCAGAAGAGTTGGTTCCAAAACAAGGTTATTCAGAGAACCCTGTGGAACTAGTTGAAGGTTCAGCTTGCATAGCTCTTCATAAAGGCGGGGTTGAGCTTTGTAGACCTGGTGATTATTGCAATAAGACTTTCGGCTTAGGGCATCGGCCATTACATTAGCCTTGCCAGGTGTATAAGATATACCGCAGTTGTAGTCAGCAATAGCTTCCATCCATCGCTGCTGACGGAGGTTCAGATCTGGCTGAGTAAACAGGTACTTCAGACTCTGATGATCAGTGAAGATCTCACAACGATTACCGAGAAGGTATTGTCGCCATAGCTTCAATGCAAAGATAACCGCTGCAAGCTCAAGGTCATGAACCGGGTAGTTTTCTTCGTGAGGACGCACTTGACGGGAGGCATAGGCAATCACCCTGCGCTCTTGCATTAGAACACAGCCTAATCCTTGACGTGAAGCGTCACAATAGATGACAAAGTCCTTGCGAGAATCAGGGGGAGCAAGCACTGGGGCAGAAGTCAGTTTATCCTTGAGTGCCTGGAAACTTTCCTGACATTTGTCTGTCCAATCAAACTTAACGCCTTTGTGAAGCAGATTAGTCAGTGGCTTGGCGATCTTGGAGAAGTTCTCGACAAAGCGGCGACAATAGCTGGCCAGTCCGAGAAAGCTTCTGACTTGCTTGACAGTCTTCGGAGGGGTCCAGTCAAGAATAGCCTGAACGCGCTCTGGGTTGACGGCAATACCATCCTTGGAGATAACATGACCAAGGTAGGTGACTTCGGGTAACCAGAATTCACACTTGGAATACTTGGCATAAAGTTGATGCTCTCGAAGCTTCTCCAGAACAAGACGAAGATGTTCAGCATGTTCTTCTTTATTCTTCGAATATACCAGTATATCATCCAGATAGACTACGACGAACTTGTCGAGGTAATCCATGAATATATAGTTCATCAGACGAGAGAATGTAGCTGGAGCATTGGTTAAACCGAATGACATGACGGTGTACTCGTAAGAACCATAACGAGTCACAAATGCGGTCTTTGGAATATCCTCTTCACGAACACGGATCTGGTGGTAACCCAACCTCAAGTCGAGTTTAGAGAATATCGATGAACCAGCCAGTTGATCATACAGATCATTGATCCGAGGAAGGGGATATTTGTTTTGAATTGTAGCTTGGTTGATAGGACGATAGTCTTGGACCAAACGGTTCGTACCGTCCTTCTTCTTGACGAAGAGAGAAGGTGCTCCCCAAGCAGAGGAACTTGGACGAATGAAACCCTTGTGAAGAGATTTGTCGATTTCCTCCTTAAGCTCAAGGAGTTCATGAGGTGGCATCTTGTAGGGTCGTTTTGCAATAGGAACGGTGCCTGGTTTCAAGTCGATGACGAACTCGACAGCCCGGGCAGGGGGTATTCCTGGAAGTTCTTCTGGAAATACGTCTTGGAAGTTGCGAACGACTGGAATCTTTTCAATTCCCTCAAGAGGTGCCGCGTTCAACGCATTCAAAGCATAAAGTCGTGCTTCAGCGTTTTGAACAAGCTGAGCATGGTAGGTTACAATCTCATCTGAAGGATGTAGGAGGTGAACGACCTTGGTAGCGCAAACGATAGAGGCAGTATGCGCTTTCAACCATTCCATTCCCAGAATGAGGTCAATATTGGAAGACTCCAGAATAATGGGAGAAACAAGGAATTCCAACCCTTCAATTTCAACAGGAACGTCGCGACCAATCATGGTAGTTTGACATCGGCCCGCAGGGGTGCGTACCACTATCGGAGTGTTCATGGGCTCGCATCGAATGTCATGTGCGTAAGCAAAATTTTCTGACATGAATGAATGTGATGCTCCTGAATCAAACAAAACAGAAGCTGGTACTGAATTAACAAGGAGAGTACCCATCACAGTGGCAGGCTGGTCTTGAGCTTCATTCAGATCAATATGATTAGCCTGACCACGACCATAAGGTCTGGCATTGTTGTTATGGGGCTGATTGTTACGGTCAGTTGAAGACAGAGCCAGCTGATTCTGATTCTGAGGGCATTTCCTGGAGCGGTGACCTGGAAGGCCACACTTGAAGCACAGACCATCATTGGGATTGGGAGCAGAAGCTTGGGGTGGTACAGCCCGAAGGGGCTGCCTCTGCGGTTGAGGAGGCAGACGAGGTGCAACATAGGACTGTCTTGGTGCAGGTGCAGTTGGACGATACATGCTGTGGGGAATCCATATCCGACGCTTCTGCGCTGACGGGCCCGAAGATGGGCCAGCGTCACGGCTACGCCTGAGGGATCCCTGGTGTTCCTGAAGACCAGTCTCAACCTGAATAGCCTTGTTCACCAAGGTGGCGAAGTCGGCAAAGTCATGAACGAGCAATGCTAGCTTGATATCAGGGTGAAGTCCATCACGAAACTTCTCTTGCTTACGAGCATCAGTTGCAATGTCTTCTTCAGCATAACGTGACAAGTCCAGAAATTCCCGTTGATAAGCATCTACAGTCTTGTTGCCTTGGGTGAGGTTGCGGAACTCTCGCTTCTTCCTGTCCATGGTTCCCTGAGGAATGAAACGGGCACGGAAGGCAGCTTGGAAATCCGGCCAAGTAATGACCGTTCCAGCAGGTAGGGTACGCCTGTGGCTGTCCCACCATTGAGCAGCAGGACCCTTCAGAAAGAAAGATGCGAAGGTGACATAGCTGGCAGGGGCAACACTAGCAGACTCCATTTCATATGTGATGTCGCGGAGCCAGTCATCAGCATCAAGGGGTTGAGTTGAGCTGCGGTAGATAGTTGGGTTGAGGCGCATGAAGTCCTGCAGAGTTACTCGGGTTGGATGTTGATTCATGTTCGGACGAGGAAACTGAGCCATCATTCCTTCCATGAACTGGCGAGTTAACTCAAACTGTTGCCTCATTCCAGTAAAGAATTCAGGCGGTGGTGGGTCGTTGGCACCACAGCCACGACCAGCGGGTCTAACCATCCTGCTAACATGTAACAGGGGTAGTTCAGCATTGAGCATTTGCAAAGATAAGGATCATTCATGATGAAAACATGCATAATGAAGGAGGTACGATGGATTCCACTCCGTAGTCAACACGACAGGGTGTGCACTACTCAAAAAGCTATTCTAAGGAATAACTATGGCTTCATCCAACTTCGGGGTGAATGTGGTCACGGGATCCTAATGTTAGTAAATTCATTTAACCCGAGTAGAAGAGAGTTCAGAGTCCCAGAGTATAGACGAGGAGTAAAAGATGCTAATACCACCCAATGGCGACGTGGGCCCGTAAGCCACACAGCCAATGTTAGTAAAAGTTTTCAGTGACTAGACTCAACTTCGGCCAAGGAGTTGGAAAGGGGGCTACCTACAGGCAGTCGGCTCTGATACCAACTTGTGACGCCCTCGATTCAATCGTACACTAATCATACACGCAAATGTGTACGATCAAGATCAAGGACTCACGGGAAGATATCACAACACAACTCTAGACACAAATTAAAATAATACAAGCTTTATATTACAAGCCAGGGGCCTCGAGGGCTCGAATACATAAGCTCGAAAACACAAGAGTCAGCGGAAGCAACAATATCTGAGTACAGACATGAGTTAGACAAGTTTGCCTTAAGAAGGCTAGCACAAAACAACAACGATCGAAAAGGCAAGGCCTCCTGCCTGGGAGCCTCCTAACTACTCTTGGTCGTCGGCGTCCGTCACGTGGTAGTAGGCACCCTCGGGGTAGCAGCAGTCGTCAAAGGTGGCATCTGGCTCCTGGACTCCACCATCTGGTTGCAACAACCAGAAAGAAGAAAGAAGGGGGAAAAGGGGGAGCAAAGCAACCGTGAGTACTCATCCAAAGTACTCGCAAGCAAGGATCTACACTACATATGCAACATTATCAAAGGAAGGCTGTATATGTGGACTGGGCTGCAGAAATGCCAGAATAGAGAGAAGGCCTAGTCCTATCGAAGACTAGCATCTTCTGGAAACCACCATCTTGCAGCAAACAGGAGGGAGTAGAGTAGCATAAAGTAAAGTAGTAGTAGTGTTATCAACCTCGGCCAGAGATCCTTTCTCGACTCCCTGCGAGAAAGAAATCCCAGAGCCATACTATCCAGTTTCTCAATCAACCCAATCCAATTCTCATCACAAGTATCCAGTTCTAGTTGTATCGATCGGGATACAACTCCAAGTGTCCGTTACCGTAGGACAGGCTATCGATAGATGTTTCTTCCCTGCAGGGGTGCACCAACTTACCCACCACGCTCGATTAACTCCGGCCGGACACACTTTCCAGGGTCATGCCCGGCCTCGGCCAAACAATACGCCGCAACCCGACCTAGACTTAACAGAGAGGTCAGCACGCCGGACTAAACCTATGCCCCCAGGGGTCATGGGCCATCTCCTCGGAAACTCCTGCACGTTGCGTACGCGGCCGGTGAGCAGACCTAGCTACCTCCTTCAACAAGGCAGGCGCTTACGCAGTCCAACCCGGCGCACGCCACTCAGTCGCTGACGTCTATTAAGCTTCGGCTGATGTATACGACGCAGAACTCCCATACTATGCCCACGTGATGGTTAGTGCTATCAGGCCAGAGGCCCGTCGGATCAAATATCCAAATCGTAGTGGATTAGGAATGCGCGGTAACAAGCAGAGACTCACGAAAGATGTGACCCCGTTGCCCCGTCTCGAGGACTCGCGGCAAGGGCTAGGAATGCCCGACCACGCCTCGTAATTATCTCGCGGGCACCCTCCAGGTCAACCCGACTCCACATCACTCGCAATTAAGCTCGCGCGGGTACCCCTCAGGGTCGACCCGTCTTTCCAAGTAACAGTGGTAAAGTCCAAGTATCCATGTGTCCAAACATTAAGGGGAAAACCCGAGGAATCACCCCCGGTGAATTCCACTCGATGTAATCATCAAGGTGAACGTAAGAGGATCCACCCTCGAGGTTCACACTTGAGGGGTAGCACGACAGAGCCATATCGGAAGTGGTTAAGGAGGAAATCACCCTCGATGACCACAACCGAATAGCTACACTACAGGTTAACATCAGAAGTGATGTAGAGGTCTCACCCTCGGCACTCAATAGTAACACTGCAGAGTCGAGCAACGAAGGGGAAAGTGATGTGCGGTGCCGGGGCCTGGTCTTCGATCCCGTTGATCGGGTCTTCAATGATGAAGTAGGGGCAACAAGGACAAGGTGGGGGTTACTGATGGATCACTAACCAACCTATACTAAGCAGTTTAGGATAAGCAGGTAAGGTACAATAGCAGATACAAAAGCAGGCTATGCATCAGAATAGGTGCAAACAATAACAGTAGCAAAATCTAATGCAAGCATGAGAGAATGGAATGGGCGATATCGGGATGATCAAAGGGGGGGCTTGCCTGGTTAATCTGGCAAGGAGGGGTCGTTGTCGACGACGTAGTCGATCACCGGGGCATCAGCGGCCTCGGGGTCTACCGGAGAGAAGAGGGGGAAGAAACAGTAAATACATAGCAAACAGAGGTAACACTAAGCATGACATGACGATACGTAGCGCTAAGCATGCTCTAACGCGGTCCTAGACGTTATAGGTGAAGGGGGAATTCAACCGGGAAGGTGTTCCCGGTTCCGGACCTGTGTCAGACAGATGACCGGAGGGGGAAAGTTCCATGTTCAGCATGCTAGGGGCATGTGACAGATGAACGGACCGCATATTCAGATTCATTGGATTTTTCTGAGCAACTTACATATAGAAAACATTTTCATCCGAGTTACGGTTTATTTTCTATGATTATTCAAAGATTAAAGCATTTTCTGGAATTGTTTAAAATAATAGAAAAGATAAAATGACGTCAGCATGACGTGCTGATGATGTCAGCAGTCGACAGACTGGATGACTAGGTCAAACTGACCCGTGGGGCCCACATGTCAGCCTCGGTTAACTATAACAGTAAATTAAACTAATCCAGAGGTTAATTAGCTACTGGGCCCCACATGTCAGTGAAAGATTAGATTACTAATTACTTTTATTTATAAACATTTAGTTAACCTAATTATACGGTGGGGCCTGCATGTCAATGGCACTGGGCTGCCCAGTCAGCCATTGACTGGGTCAACCCAGTCAACGGGGCCACCAGGGTCCACTAGCAGCGAGCCAGGGATGGGGCCCGCCCAGCCACGTCGGCGGATGGCGCCGGAGCGACGCCGGCGAGGTAAAACGCGGCGGCGCGGCTCGGGAGGTGGTCGGAAATCACGTATAGGGCACCGTTCGTCGAGTTTTCAGGCACGTTCAAAAGATATGGCTGCGCCACGCCCAATGGTGGTGGTTGTGGCGGTGGGGTTGACCGGAATCGAGCGTGGCGAGCTCATCGGCGGACGGCCGGAGTCGGGCGCGAGAGGAAACGGCGATGCAGTGCGCTAGCGAGCAAACTAAGAGGCCGGACGAGACATACGTGAAGCGGTGAGTGCAACGGGCGCTGGCCCGTGACCATTTGGCCACCGAAGGCACGCCGGCGACGAGCGCGGGCGACGGCGACGTGCGGGTGAGCATGGAAACAACGACCCCGAGCACGGAGAGCAGCGGCAGGTGGCGCGTTTGAATCCTACGGCTACGGCGAGCACGACTGCGAGCTCAGCCGAGCTCGACAGCGTCTGTGGCGATAGCAGCAGCAACATCGGCGGAGCTCCGTTCGGGTAAACATGGCGCGGCGGCTATGGGCAGCGACAGGTAGCACAAAGAGGACGGGAAGGAAGGTGTGAAGCTCACCGAGCGGTCACGAAAGACCCTTGGTGGTTTAGGAGCAGCAGAGCTCGCCGGGGTGGAAGGGGATCGCCGGCGGCCCGAGGAAGACGTCGACCTGTTCGGTGATGCAAAGCTCCTCGGCTCCCTCCAGCGGCTCCAGAGGACGCAGAAGTCCACGGCGATGCTGAAGAGCACGGCTAGGCCGCGTCGAAGGCACGATGACCGCGGAGATGACAAAGATGCGGCGACGGTGGCGCCCGGAGGTGGATGGGGAACGAAGGGGAACGAAGGGGAGAGGCAACGAGCAGGCGGAGAGGGCGAGGGGAATCTAGGAGTGGGTGGAGGTAGGTGGGGGAGGTCTCGAGGAGCCGGAGGGGAAGGCTCTTATCCACCCGCGGCGTTGCCGGTGAGGTGGTCGGGCAGCGACGAGCCCCTGTAGCGGTGCGCACCGGGGGAACAGGAGGGAGGGGAGAGCGACCGGGAAGGGGGCATGGGCCGGCCTAGCTAGGCCAGCTAGCGCGGGTGGGCCGAAGCCCAAGTGGGGCAGGGGCTTTCTCTCCCCTCTGCTTTTTCCTTTTCTCCTTTTCTTTTCTCTTTTTTTTAGCAACTTTTGCCTCTGCTTTTAGCCACTATTGACTTTACAAAAATTATGCCACTGGCCAAAACAATTTCAAATAATGATTGGGCACTGCCAAAAAGATTGTGAGGCTTTAGAAATAGTTTGCCATTTTTATAAATTGAAAAGGCATTTAATTTATTTCTTAGGCCACTGTTTGAAGTAGCTTAGGCCACTTAAACCTTTTGCAAAAATGTTGGTTCACCACCAATATTAGTTGTGGATTATTCTGCACATGATGAACATTTTTGTTTTCATGTCTGAGCATTTTGAATTTCAGACAAAATTTGAATTTGAATTCAACTGGAATGTGAAAGAACATGAGACAATAATGATCAGGCACATGTTTAGCAAAAAGATTAACTTAACCCCAGGGGTTACTGTAGCATCATTACACCGGGGTGTTACAAAGACCAATCTCCGCAGTGCTTCGCCTAAGCACTATGGAAACTATGGCAGAGGATAAACTAGAGGGGACGGGGTTGCCGGCACATGGCTTGGTGTTTCTTGATGTGTCCTTGGTGCTAGCTCTGCCCCTCTATTTATATATTGAGCCCTGGGGTCGAAACTTGGAGCAAAAGCCTCCTCAAAGTCGGTTTTCACCGAAAGGCAAGAGTCCCACTCGAACTCCCGGACCAAAATCCACAATCCTTGGCGTCTGGCCCAGACGCCATGGGCCTCGGCGTCTTGCCCAGGTCCAGACGCCAAGGTCTCCGGCGTTTGCCCCCTGGCCTCCGCAAAACTCCTTTTGCACCGACTTATCGCCCCGTGGGCCTGACCCCTTGGCCTAACCATATCATCCAATATATGAATCTTTATCTCCGCACCATTCTGGAGCTCCTCGTCATGTCCGTGATCTCATCCGGGACTCCGAACAACATTCGGTCACCAACATACATAACTCATATAATACTATATCATCAACGAACGTTAAGCGTGCGGACCTAGTTCGAGAACTATGTAGACATGACCGAGACACCTCACTGGTCAATAACCAACAGCGGAACCTGGATGCCCATATTGGCTCCTACATATTCTACGAAGATCTTTATTGGTCAAACCGCATAACAACATACGTTGTTCCCTTTGTCATCGGTATGTTACTTGCTAGAGATTTGATCGTTGATATCATCATACCTAGTTCAATCTCGTTACCGACAAGTCTCTTTACTCGTTCCGTAATACTTCATCCCGTAACTAACTCATTAGTCACAATGCTTGCAAGGTTTATAGTGATGAGTATTACCGAGTGGGCCCAGAGACACCTCTCCGAAACACGGAGTGACAAATCCTAATCTCGATCTATGCCAACCCAACAAACACCTTCGGAGACACCTATAGAGAACCTTTATAATCACCCTTTTACGTTGTGACGTTTGGTAGCACACAAAGTGTTCCTCCGGTATTCGGGAGTTGCATAATCTCATAGTCTGAGGAACTTGTATAAGTCATGAAGAAAGCAGTAGCAATGAAACTAACACGATCATAATGCTAAGCTAACGAATGGGTCATGTCCATCACACATTCTCATAATAATGTGATCCCGTTAATCAAATGCCAACACATGTCTATGGTTAGGAAACATAACCATCTTTGATTAACAAGCTACTCAAGTAGAGGCATACTAGGGACTATATGTTTTGTCTATGTATTCACACATGTACTAAGTTTCCGGGTAATACAATTCTAGCATGAATAATAAACATTTATCATGAATTAAGGAAATAAATAATAACTTTATTATTGCCTCTAGGGCATATTTCCTTCAGTGAGCTGCGTTGGGATTTCCTTGAAGAGGAGGGGGTGATACAGTACAGTAGAGATAAGTATTTCCCTCAGTTATGAAACCAAGGTTATTAATCCAGTACGTGAACCAACCAACACTATGTAAACAACACCTACACACAACTAACAAATAATTGCAACCCAACGCGTAGAGGGGTTGTCAATCCCTCAATGGTATTGAGATAGATTAAATTTATAGGATTTGATAAATAAATCTAACTAAAACACAAAATAAAATAAATAAAAGAAAATTGCAGCAAGAGATTTTTGGTTTTAATATATGATAAAAATAGCCCCAGGGGCTATAGTTTTCACTGGAGGCTTCTCTCAAGAAAATAACATACAGTGGGTAAGCAAATTACTGTTGGGCAATTGATAGAAAAGGAAATAATTATGACGATATCCAAGGCAATGATCATGTATATAGGAATCACGTCCAAGATTATTAGACCGAAACGATTCTGCATCTACTACTATTACTCCACACATCGACCGCTATCCAGCATGCATCTAGTGTATTAAGTTCATGGGGAAACGGAGTAATGCTTTAAGCAGGATGACATGATGAAGACAAGATAAACTCATGTATGAAATAGATCCCATCTTGTTACCCTTAATAGCAATTATACATGCATGTCATGTCTCTTTCTGTCATTGAGATTGAGCACCGCAAGATCAAACCCATCACAAAGCACCTCTTCCCATGGCAAGATAAATCAATCTAGTTGGCCAAACCAAACCAATAAATCAGAGAAGAAATACGAGGCTATAACAATCATGCATAAAATAGTTCATAGAAAACACAAATAATATTCATGGATAGATCAAATCATAAACTCACAATTCATCGGATCCCAACAAACACATCGCAAAAAGTAATTACATCAAAAGATCCCCAAGAACATCAAGGAGAACATTGTATTGAAGATCAAAAGAGAGAAGAAGCCATCTAGCTACTAACTACAAACCCGTAGGTCTGTGGTAAACTACTCATGCATCATCGGAGGGGCGGCAAGGATGATGAAGAACCCATCTGTGATCGTTGCCCCCTCCGGCAGAGTGCCGGAAAAGGCCTCTAGATTGGATCTTGTGGTTTTGGAACTTGCGGCGGCGGAAAAAGTATTCCATTGACTCCCTTGAGGGTTTTGGGATTTTAGAGTATTTATAGAGGTGGAGGTAGGTCAAACGGAGCCACGTGGGCCCCACTACCCACCAGCGCGCGCCAGAGGCCCCTGGCGCGCCCTGGTGCCTAGTGGCCCACTGGACCATCTTCTCGTGACCTCTAGAAGCTTCCAAGGTCTCTTCTTGCTAGAAAAAAATCACCAAAAAGTTTCGTGGCATTTGAACTTCCTTTGGTATTGATATTCTGCAATGTAAAAAATAGGCAAAAAACAACAAGTGGCACTGGGCACTAAGTTAATAGGTTAGTCCCAAAAATGATATAAAGCTGCTAGTAAATGTATATAAAACATCCAAGATTGATAATATAATAGCATGGAACAATAAAAAATTATAAATGTGTTGGCGATGTATCAATCAACACTGCCTGATCTACCCACAAAGGTAGATCATGAGTTTTCACTCAGAGAAAAAGTAGCTAGCTAGGATGTTAGCTACCATTGTCGAGATCAAAGGGTCTACCAACCAGCTCACACATAATAACTAGCCGACCAAATAAGAAATAGCCGACAGGGGAGACACCATCGCATTTCTTTCGATCACTTACGGCCGTTGTCTCTTTAATGGTTGTTGTGCACATGGTGACAACACCTAGCAGCCACCGCCACGAGATGTGTCGCCTAGTTGCCACTGCCCTCAAGGGCCCCGGTTTGTCCCATGGTCAAGCTAGATCCAACCTCAATGTCATGCACCCCTAATACGTCTCCAACGTATCTATAATTTTTGATTGTTTCATGCTCTTAAATTATCAATCTTGTATGTTTTATATGCCATTTCATATTATTTATGTGAACTAACCTATAACTTAAAGCCCAGTGCCATTTCTTGTTTTTTTTGCCTATTTCTTTGTTTCATAGAAAAAACATACCAAACAAAATTCTTATAATTTAAAATAAGAAGGTTTAGTCACATACAAAATACATGCCTACAAAGTAATAAAATATATGCTTGGAATTATATTATTTCGTATTTGTGCTATGTTATGTTTGATGCCATCCATGCAACATCCCAAATATGCATTTCTATGTGTAAGTTTTAAAACATGTTTTGCTTTCTTTAATAACCATTACCTTAAAACTATTGGGTAATTGTTGTTCTCATTTAGTTTTCCGCAACCTACAATTATCAAATTACTACATCGTCATCACTGCTGATAAAATCCTCTTGTGCAAGTATTTTTCACTTGTGTAGTTAAATTGGCTACTCAACTACTAAATTCTTATCAACATTCTTTCTCTCCCACCATATTGAATATAAATTAGGATTGAAATATTTCCCATGAAGATTCATGCGATCACTTATACTAGGGGGATATCATGCCACAGAGCTTCTATCCTTTTGGAGGTGATGCTTATATTCATAATCATTGCCTTCGATATCGTCATAAATTTACGCTTTTCTATCAATTGCTCGACAATAATTTGTTCACTCACCGTACACTGGTACAACGAGGTGCTATACAAACGATTTTAACCCCTTTCTGTGACGATGTTCTGAACCGTCGGCAAGTGAGTGCCTGCGATAGGGGGGTCCTTCCCACACGACCCAGAAACCGTTAGGGACAGGCCCTCCTGGTACACACGCTCAGGAAAATGAGGTCATGTGCGTTGGGCAAGCAATCAAATATGGTTATACGTACAGTTGTGCTAAAAAATACAATTATATAGGCCAAATCGTTTCCGATCGTAAGTACATCCCACACAGTCAGTCCCGGCTAAATGTTTCCGTTCGCATGTACATTCCACACAGTCAATCCAAGGAATAAGTTTCCGTTAGTATGTACATCCCACATAGTTAATCCAAGCAGTATGTTTTCGTTCGTATATACATCCCACACAGTCACTCCAAGGAAAACGTTTCCGCTTGCAGGTTCATCACACACAATTTTCCCATTAAATCGTTTGTGATAGCATTGCCATTGCACATGATATTAACAATTTTATCGTTTGCGTTATTGAATGCATCACACACGGTGCATAGAAGAAACTATGTGGCAAAGGTTGTCCATCACACACACTTTTTATGTGGTAAACGTTTGCGCAAGGTGGCCTAACACAAATAGTTTTCAAGAGGATGTCATGTGTGATTATTCATTGATCCAACATGGTTTATTCCTATAAACTGTGTGTGTTGCCTGAGGTCATTGCCCACGGTGTTTTCTCAATAACCGTTTGCAATAGAAAAACCCAATTAGCGGGCTAATTGCCCTATTTTAATAATCCATTTATTAATCTAATTGACATTTCATATTAAGCACACAATATATTTCATTTTCATATTAAGGAAGCATGATTTCATAATTGAAATACATCAGAGTACAACATCATATAGATTCAACACTCAGCTAACCCATTACACAACTGCACTAGCACCAAGTGTCACATGCAACATCTATAACCTTTTGAAATTAGCATCATAGATGGTACATAGACAGATGGATCTCATCTGGAAAACTGCTCAAGCGGAAGGAGAATATTGAGCCTTCATTGTGTTGAAGGTCTTTGCAACTTTAGGCCAGTGACTGTCCATCCTTCGTCCTCTTCACGAACACTTCAATATTAAACCGTGGTGTTGTACGAATACCTTCCTCGCCTCCTGACCATACAGGTGGTTTGAGAGGTAATCATCAGTGAACTGCTTGGAAAGGCCTGAAAACAAGGATATGCATAAATATCTTCTCTAGATTTGAAATGGCCCAAAGGAATTAAAAAGACAAGGTATAACAGTTAGTACCATCCTGTAGTGAACTGATGTCTTCTTTATTGTGCAGACAAAGATCTTATTATTCGTTGTCGCTAATTTCTTTGTCGTAACAACCTTTCTGAGTTTCTTGACTTGACTGATATTCATGGACAACTAATTTCCACATATGCAAAAAGGGTCAGACATTTGGTCAAAACCTCTAACAGCGGGACCTACATGTGCAAAACTAGATTGTTAAAAAACTAATATTTAAAAGCGAGAAGTGGAAAGGTGTGTTATTAACTGCAATAGCCCTAATATTTAAAAACAAGAAAACATAGTCATTCAAACTTGTATTGTGCAGGTCTAAGTACACTAGTTATTGGCCATGTTTGGATCCATGGGTTAGAGTTAGTTTGAGCTAGTTTGGGCTCAAATAGCCCTAAAGTATCCAAACATGAGGCTAGTTTGAGCTTGTTGCATCTAACCCACCCAAAACAACTATCCCACCCAAGAGGTGCTGATTGGGGCTAGTTCTCCTAGTGCATCTATTGTCAATCTAACACTGTCATCCAAACACCTCTTTGGCTAGAGTTAGTTCAAGGTTAGTCATTGTTGAGTATTATTGTTATTTAGCAAACGTAGGATAGCGTAGGATTTGTTCTACCTTGACTTGTACCTCAAGATGACCATGTACTCCTATATATATGCCCATGAAGCTCAAGCAATACAATCAACTATTCCACCAATATCTCTCTCTCTCCCTTTTAACTGTCATGAGCTAGAAACTAACTCTAACCTCTAGCTAAGTTAGAGTGTCCAAACAGTGCCATTGTTAAATCAGAAAGGCGTGGTAAATACACCCTCCAGTCTTTCTTACTATGCATATAAGAATTGTCTGAAATCAAACTTCATAAAGTTTGACCTTATTTATATGAAACAATATCAACATCTACCATGTTAAAGTTATAAAATATGAAAATTTAAGTCATGACACATGTACTGATATTGATTTCATATTGAGTTTAGACAAATCTTATATGCGAACTAAGAAGACTCGGAGGGAGTTCAACATGCTTAACAACAACCAAATATAGTCATTCATAGAGCTATTATTAAAATTGGTTTGATGAAATTGAAATGCAAAGTTCATACTAGCACGTATAGAACATCACACTATTAATAACTGAAATAAACAAGCCATACTATGAACAACCAAAGATGGCAATTGAAACTGGACATATGCTAACTACAAACAACCGAACAACCATAAACCGTAGAAATAAACAAGGCGTAATGCAAACGACCAAATATAGCAATAAATATGGGACAGGTTCCCACTACAAAAGGGTTTCAAGAAAACAAATCATGGGTTTCCTCACTTGTCACTGATTGGCTCCTCCTCGTGGTCACTGTCGATGCAGTCTGCCTTGCTAGCTGAGGATCCCAAGCCAGCATCACAGAACATGTCCTTCAGAAATGACAAAAGGGGCTCCATGGCGATGAAGGATGGCAAATTGTTCATAATGAACCGCAGGAGATGAGCTGCAGGGCCATCAATGAGATTGATGGCTGTCGAACCTGAAGGGTTGGGGGTGGGCAACTTAACTGTGACATAACCCGGGTCAAGCCATCGGTGTCGATGACCTCGATGTCACAGCCGGTGTCCGCGACATGTCAGAATACTCTAGTCTATTGATTGAAAGGCTCAATCCAGGTCTAGTCATCATCGTCAGCTTCCTCGGCGTCCACCTCACCGACGTCGGGCAAAGAGGCCGCGATAAAGCCCTTTTGGGCCATCGCTCCTCGGGCCCCCCGGGAAGCATAGTCGGGCTTAGGCTGCAACGCTCTGGAGTGGGGGAGGGGATCTCTGGAAAGGGGGCAGCATGCGTCATCTAAGAAACTCAGGGCGGGGAGGGTATGTATATCGGTGGGTAAACTGCACTGGCAGACCGGCAGAGGTTGATGATGGAGGCGGCGCGGCGGCGGCGGCGACCTTAGCTAGGTTTAGAGCAAGGGAGGGGTGGTGTGTATGTGTGTGAGCGAGGGGATTTGGGGTGAGTGAAGGATTTGATGTGTGTGTGTGTGTGGAGGGGGTCCAAGGAGGTGTTAGAGGAAATGTCGCGGGTACTAAAAATTTTACTAGGCGGGAGTAAAATGGCGGGGCTACCGAAAATTTGGATCAAGGGATCGAAGCAGAGCCGAGCGGGAGTAACGAACATCACACAAGGTTAAAACATAATAGTCGTGTGCTATTAAATAGAAAACCACTCCAGCCGAGCAGATATTTTTGAGAATGCGAGGGATGCAGGCGGGAGTAAAATGTCGGGGCTCCAGTTCAACAAACATCCGAGGCTACTGAAAATTTGGATCAACTGACTGAAGCAGAGCGGGAGTAACAGACATTGCACATGGTCCACACATACGAATCGTTTGCTATCAAAGAGAAAAACCCTCTACGTGGGAAGATATTTGGAGATTACTAGGCAGTAGATATTTCTGAGAGCGGGAGGCAAGCCTCGTGGAGCCCAATCTACTGTGCTAATGTGAGTGACTATAGGGGCAAGGGCGTGGCACACGGGTAGTCTGACCGAGCTGTGTTTGTTGCGTACCCAATCGCAGACGGTTTCTGCATCCCACTCGTGTGTTGTTTATAAATTTGGCAAAAAGAATAACGCGGGAAAGGGTCAGAACACGAACACACTTGCATGTGGATTAAATATATGTATGAAAAGGGTGGTTTGATGTTCGAATACCCAATGCACAACTTTGATGTGGCACATGTCGCACAAAGCGCGCAATATTGCTAGTCAGCCACCCCCTACGAACCCCACTTTGTGTCGGCGGTAAGGGAATCCTAGCTACGAATACATGCCCCCAGATAGTTAGGTTTGAAATCTCACCTACCGTAACACAAAACCTATATGAGTCCATCATATATATGGGGTCAAACTTCCCCTTTTGCTTACGGACAAAGGTGGACCATGTCTCGACCCACAAATGTGTGCTTGTGGCAGAAGATGGGTGAGACCACATACGAACCACCTGTCGGTGGCCCTATATTATATGTATGAAAAGGGTGTGGTGTCATATTTAACTATACCATTCACAACTTTGATGTGGCACGTGTGCCTCACAAAATAACCAGACTTCCCTGACCCCACGGAGGTTGCGGGTAGTGCGAAGTACCCCTCCCCTCCCCCCCCACACGTGTCGGGGGGAGGGCATCTCACCAAGAAGTACTATAACACGGACCAAACAGAATCCAACCTGAACATACAACCTCTCTCGCTCGTTGTTGGTCAAAGTGATGGACGTCCACACGGCCCCACGAAATGGGCTAGCTTGTCGCCGATAAACTCGTGAGGGAATACTGTCTGAAGACAAAACCCACTATGTGCATGTGGCCCAACTATGTATGGAAGTGGTGTGTGTGGTGTTTGAATACACAATGCACAAATTTGATGTAGCACCATGCTTTGGAACCATAAAGTCCCCACACTAATCGAGGGTTCACGATGCGTAGCATGCATGCGCTCAAACTTAATTAGGCCTAGAATGTATGGTAACACGAACCAAAGAAGAAGAATCCACCCTGGTAACATTTCTCGTCGTCGGTGGAACTGATGGACGTCCACGCGGGCCCACAACTATATATAGGCTTGCCGCCCATATGTAACCAAGCGAGTAAGAGTGTGCAAAGATAACCATTGCATGCATGTGTCCCAAACATATTTATGGAGGTGCTTGATGCATGCATATGTGTTGAATTAATAATTAATGCACAACATTGATGTGGTGCATGCGTTCAAAATTGCACAGGTCCCCACACAAAGCAAGAGGTTCATGCCTGTCGTGTGCTCGTCCCCCCCTTCGATCCAGCGGGATGGATTCATGTGTACACATGCGCTATTATATATGTAATCTCACCTATATCGCGAGACAAGCAAAAAATTAATCCCCTCCTAAGTCAAAATAATTAACCTCTCTCGGTGTCGGTGAAAGTGATGGGCCAAGCGGGTCGAAAGACGGAAGCGTCGCCGATAACCACGCGAGTTAGTGCCATAGGACAACCACCATCGCTTGCATGTGTGCCAAAACATATATATGGAGAGGTGTGTGGTTGTGACGTTTTCAATACCTAATGCACAACCTTTGATGTGGCATTTTCCTCAAAAACCGCAAAGTTCCCACACAGAGTGAGGTTTATGCATGTGTGACACCTAGTATATGTTGGTCCCATCTCCCCTTCGACACGTACTATATATATACTCCAACCCTAACACATCCCTAAAAGAATTAATCCTCCTTGTTCGTCAAATGTGCCTCTCTCTCTCGTTGGGTCAAAGTGATGGAGGACGACCTCTCGCGGGCCCACAGATGGAAGCGCCGCACGCGAGTGAGTTCCTATAGGGCAACCACCGCATGCATGGTATTGCATGATGTTTGAATACCAATGCACAACTTTGATGTGGCACTTGCCTCGGGAACCGGAAAGTCCCCACATGGAGCGAGGTTATGACACACACACACACACACACACACACACACACACACACACATCCCGCACCACCACCTCCATTCAGAGGCATGTCAAACTTTTTCTACAATGAACATGTGACCAAAGGAGTGTCGTGTTAAATTTTAAAAAAACAGAGATCATTTGACCCGTTTTATACATTGATTGATTTCCTAGGGATTTAATGTGCAAAAATCAAATTTGAGCTACATGCGCACCAAAATGGATTGCAAAATCATATGTGTGTCCCTTGATGCATGTTTCCTCGTGAAAGAAATTTCAAAACATTGAGAATATTGATTTTTAAAATTTAGTAAATCCAAAACTTCATTGAAATTCATGAAACTTATCGTGGTGTCATATATGGACACTAGTAGACTGTGATATTGTATTTTTTCGTAAAATTTGAGACAAGTTTTGATATAATCTACTTACAAATGGGAGATTGTTAATAATTGGCAACCAATATATCATATGAAATATTTATTCGTACCGTGTGCGTTAGTCCGTGCCATGCTTTGGTTAAGCAGTAAAGCAGCATAACGAAACATCAAAAAACAAAAAAAAATACGTGCCACGCGCCCCGTGTGGCGTGCGACCAAGCATGAGTTGACGAGACGCATACGAGAAGTCCGCCGTGCAGGCAGACTAGGAGGCATGCGTGATGGCATGTGAATTAATGGGAGGCATTTTCGCTGCACAGTGTCACTGGGAGGCGTGCGAGTAGCTGTGTGAAATGATGGTATAGGAATGCCAAAAGTCCACCGCGCAGGCTCGCCGGGAAACGAGACATCCTTTGACCACCATCCGCCTCACTTCCACTGGTCCGTATTAATGGCGTGCTCGAGCGGACGCACCCCCCATCCTCGCCACACACACAATCCTCTCTCTTCGCCCGCATTCTCGACGCCGCTCTCAGTCCTTCAATCCGTTAGTGTATGAGGATGCCGCCGAAGCACCCCATTAGAGGGAGTGGCGATGCCGGGGCTGCTGAAGCACCAGAGCATGGTGTAAATATGGATACAGAGGTTTCCATCGCCGCCAACGAGGTGGAGAACGAGACTGCCAACAAGCGGAGGTGGGTCGAGAAAGAACCGCAAGCGACTCCAGCAGGCCTAGACTTCATCAGCAGCCTCCCCGATGATATGTTGACAGTCATCATATCCCTCCTCCCAATCAAATATGGGGCAAGGACAACCGCCCTTTCCCGGCGGTGGCGCCCCTGATACGTCTCCAACGTATCTATAATTTTTGATTGTTCCATGCTATTATATTACCCCCTTTTGATGTTTATGGGCTTTATTTTACATATTTATATCATTTTTGGGACTAACCTACTAACCGGAGGCCCAGCCCATATTGCTGTTTTTTTGCCTATTTCAGTATTTCGAAGAAAAGGAATATCAAACGGAGTCCAAACGGAATTAAACCTTCGGGAGCGTGATTTTTGGAACGAACGTGATCTGGAGAGCTTGGAGTGCAAGTCAAGCAGCTGCCGAGGAAGCCACGAGATAGGAGGCTGCGCCCCCCCTGTAGGGCGCGCCCCTGTCTCGTGGGCCCCTCGGGCAGCCACCGACATACTTCTGCCTCCTATATATACCTACGGACCCCGAAAACATCAAGGAGCACCACGAAACACAATTTCCACCGCCGTAACCTTCTGTATCCGTGAGATCCCATCTTGGAGCCTTCGCCGGCACTCTGCTGGAGGGGGAATCGACCATGGAGGGCTTCTACATCAACACCCTTGCCCCTCCAATGAGTTGTGAGTAGTTTACCACAGACCTATGGGTCCATAGTTATTAGCTAGATGGCTTCTTCTCTCTTTTTGGATCTCAATAGAATGTTCTACCCCTCTCTTGTGGAGATCTATTCGATGTAATCTCTTTTTGCGGTGTGTTTGTCGAGATTCGATGAATTGTGGGTTTATGATCAGATTTATCTATGGATATTAGTTGAATCTTCTCTGAATTCTTTTATGTATGATTGAGTTATCTTCGCAAGTCTCTTTGAATTATCAGTTTGGTTTGGCCTACTAGGTTGATCTTTCTTGCCATGGGAGAAGTGCTTAGCTTTGGGTTCAATCTTGTAGTGTTCTTACCCGGTGACAGAAAGGGTTGCAAGACGCGTATTGTATTGTTGGAATCGAGGATAACAAGATGGGGTTTATATCATACTGCATGAGTTTATCCCTCTACATCATGTCATCTTGCTTAATGCGTTACTCTGTTCTTATGAACTTAATACTCTAGATGCAGGCAGGAGTCGGTCGATGTGTGGAGTAATAGTAGTAGATGCAGGCAGGAGTCGGTCTACTTGTTATGGACGTCATGCCTATATACATGATCATGCCTAGATAATCTCATAACTATGCGCTTTTCTATCAATTGCTCGACAGTAATTTGTTCACCCACCGTAATACTTATGCTATCTTGAGAGAAGCCTCTAGTGAAACCTATGGCCCCCTGGTCTATCTCTTATCATATTTGCTTTCAATATACTTTTATTTGCATCTTTACTTTTTGCATCTATATTATAAAATACCAAAAATATATTTATCTTATCATACTATCTCTATCAGATCTCACTTTCGCAAGTGGCCGTGAAGGGATTGACAACCCCTTTATTGCGTTGGTTGTGAGTTCTCAGTTTGTTTGTGTAGGTGCGTGGGACTTTTGAGGAGCCTCCTACTGGTTTGATACCTTGGTTCTCAAAACTGAGGGAAATACTTACGCTATACTTGCTTCATCACCCTCTCCTCTTCGGGGAAAACCAACGCTAGCTCAAGATGTAGCAAGAAGGATTTCTGGCGCTGTTGCCGGGGAGGTCTTCGCTCAAGTCAAGACATACCAAGTACCCATCACAAACTCATCTGCCTCGTATTTACATTATTTGCCATTTGCCTCTCGTTTTCCTCTCCCCCACTTCACCCTTGCCATTTTATTCGCCCTCTCTTTCCCAATCTCCTCTCTCTTTCGCTTGCGTTTTTGTTTGCTTGTGTTTCCATGTGCCTTCTATGTGCTTGCATCTTTGCTTGCTAAAAATCTATTGATATGGAAGTCTTCTACTTGGATCATCTTCGATCCTTATGCTCTCGTGATGAAACCCCAACTAGCCTAGTTGATGGGAAATCTTTAGATGAGCATGCTCATTTTGTGCGTCACCGTTTATTTGAAAAAGGGAGACTCTTTTGGGATCAAATAAACATACTGATGTGTTATGCTTGGAATCTTTGTGAAATTTGTGATTTTACTTGTTGCTCTAAGAACCCTAAAAAACACCTTCCCTACCTATGTGAGTTTAATGAAAATGAAATCTTATCTTTTTATGCAAAGGGTGTTTATAGTTACTATGATATTGAACAAATTGAAGAATTTGTTGCTTTTAAGGGTGCTTATGAAGTTGCTTCTTTGATTGAAAAGTATGATATTACTCTATATGAATCTGAAATTTTTGACATACTTAAATATTGCTATGAAAACTATGCTCATAATGTCTATGTCAAAGAATTTATTGAGAGAATGACTGTTGCTTTGGAAGAAAATAATGATATTAATGAATCTATAGATAATGATGATTCCGATGATTTGATTGAAATTTCCCTTGATGAACATGATGCTTTCTATTCTTGTGGCCATGATGCCAATATTTATGGAGAAGAATTTGCTATAGTCCCATGTGTTAAACATGAGATTATTGCTATTGCACCCCTACTTGGTAGTTCCTTGAATAAAAAGCATGATTGCAATAATTTTACTATAAATTTTCTTGATGTCAATTGTGCTAATAACATGCAAAACCCTAAGCTTGGGGATGCTAGTATTGCTATGTCTACTACTTGTTGCAATGATCATGATTGGGGTGATTTTTCTTATGATCTTGAAAATTTATTTCAGCCCCTTGCTGAATATGAGATTGATAATGTTTGCAATAATATTGAAAGTGGGTTTGGGAGAGTGTCAACTTTATATCCCACATATTTGGATAATGTTCAATCTTATGAAGTTTTTGATAAAAGTGGGTTTGGAGAGGTCATGACTTTAGTTAATGTTAATCCCACGATTTTGGAAGAGTGTCAACTTTGCATGCATGTGGATCGTGTTGAGAATATGTTATGTGATAGCTATTTTTGAATTTGTTTATGATCTCACATGTAATTACTATGAGAGATAAAAATATGGTTGTAAAAATTTTCATGTTACTAAATTACCTCTCTTCATGTTGAGATTGCTATCATCTCTTTGTTCTTCCTTGCATATGCTAGTTTTTGCTTGCCTTAATAATTTGTTTGCTTACAAGATGCCTATGCATAGGAAGTATGTTAGACTTAGATGTGTTTTTCACATGCTACATTATGCTCTCTTTATGCTTCAATTCTTGTCTTTCATGTGAGCATCATTGAAATCTCAATGCCTAGCTAAAAAGGCTTTAAATAATAGCGCTAGTTGGGAGGCAACCCAATTTTCTTTATGTTCTTTGTTTTTGTTCCTGTTTAGTAATAAATTTTGCATCTACTCTCTGGTTAGATGTTTTTTTATATTTTAGTTAGTGTTTGTTCCAAGTAGAACCTATAGGATAACCTACGATGATAGTTGATTTGATTCTGCTGAAAAACAGAAACTTTGCACTCACGAGAAACAATTCAATAAATCAAAGAAACGTGCTTTTGCATTGATTCTTTTTTATTCTGATCAATAAACAAATTTTCCAGTACTTCCTATTTTGGTAGGATTTTTAAAGTTCCATAAGTTTGCGTTAGTTACAGATTGCTACAGACTGTTCTGTTTTTGACAGATTCTGTTTTTCGTGTGTTGTTTGCTTATTTCAATGCATCTATGGCTAGTAAATTAGTTTATAAACCATAAGGAAGTTGTAATACAGTAGTTTTAACACCAAAATAAATAAAGAATGAGTTCATTGCAGTACCTTATGTGGTGTTTTTGTTTTCTTTCACTAACGGAGCTTATAAGATTTCCTGTTGAGTTTTGTGTTGTGAAGTTTTCAAGTTTTGGGTAAAGCTTTTATGGACTATGGAATAAAGGGTGGCAAGAGCCTAAGCTTGGGGATGCCCAAGGAACCCCAAGATATTCAAGAATAGCCAAAAGCCTAAGCTTGGGGATGCCCCGGGATGGCGTCCCCTCTTTCGTCTTCGTTCATTGGTAACTTTACTTGGAGCTATATTTTTATTCGCCACATGATATGTGTTTTGCTTGGAGCGTCGTGTATTATATTAGTCTTTGATTTTTAGTTTACCACAATCATCCTTGATGTACACACCTTTTGGGAGAAGCCTATTTGATTAGAATTTGCTATAATACTCTATGTGCTTCACTTATATTTATTGAGCTTGATAGTTTTTGCTCTAGTGCTTCACTTATATCTTTTAGAGCACGATGGTGTCTTAATTTTATAGAAATTGCTAGTCTCTCATGCTTCACTTATATTATTTTGAGAGTCTCTTAGAACAGATGGTATTTGTTTTGGTTACAAAGTTGGTCCTAGAATGATGAGCATCCAAGTTGGGTATAATTAAAACTATCATAGAAAAAGAATTGGATGCTATGATCAACTTGATGCATGATAATTGTTTTGAGATATAAAGGTAGTAATGTTAGGGTCATGCTAGTGGGTAATTATGAAATTGAGAAATACTTTTGTTGAAGTTGGCAAGTCCTGTAGCATGCACGTATGGTAAAAGTTATGTGACAAATTTGTTGCATGAGGTGCTCTTTTGAGTGTCTTCCTTATGAGTGGCAGTCGGGGACGAGCGATGGAATTTTTCCTACCAATCTATCCCTCTTGGGGCATGCATAGTAGTACTTTGATTCAAGGGCTAAGTAGACTTTTGCAATAAGTATATGAGTTCTTTTTTTGACTAATGCGAGTCCATGGGCATATGCACACTTATCCTTCCACTTTGCTAGCTTTTCTTATTACCGCGCAACTTTCGCCGGTAGCATGAACCCTTTATTTACCTTCCTCAAAACAGCCACCATACCTACCTATTATGGCATTTCCATAGCCATTCCGAGATATATTGCCATGCAACTTTCCACCGTTCTGTTTATTATGACACGTTTCATCATTGTCATATTGCTCTTTTGCATGATCATGTAGTTGACATCGTATTTGTGGCAAAGCCACCTTCATAATCTTCATACATGTCGCTCTTGATTCATTGCATATCCCGGTACACCGCCGGAGGCATTCATATAGAGTCATATCTTGTTCTAGCTTTGAGTTGTAATTCTTGAGTTGTAAATCCATATAAGTGTGATGATCTTCATTATTAGAGCATTGTCCTAGTGAGGAAAGGATGATGAAGACTATGATTCCCCCATAAGTCGGGATGAGGCTTCGGACTTCATAAAAATAAAAGAGGCCAAAGAAGCCCACCAAAAAGAAAGAAAAAGAAAGAAAAAGAAAAAAAGAAAAAAAAAGAAAGAAAAAAAAGAAAAAAAAGAAAAAAAAAGAAAGAAAGAAAAGAAAAAATAAAATGAGAGAAAAAGAGAGAAGGGACAATTGCTACTATCTCTTTTTCCACACTTGTGCTTCAAAATAGCACCATGGTCTTCATGATAGAGAGTCTCATATGTTGTCACTTTCATATACTAGTGGGAATTTTTCATTATAGAACTTGGCTTGTATATTCCAATGATGGGCTTCCTCAAAGTGCCCTAGGTCTTCGTGAGCAAGCAAGTTGGATGCACACCCACTTAGTTTCTTTTGTTGAGCTTTCATATATTTATAGCTCTAGTGCATCCGTTGCATGGCAATCCCTACTCACTCACATTGATATCTATTGATGGGCATCTCCATAGCCCGTTGATACGCCTAGTTGATGTGAGACTATCTTCTCCCACTTTTTCTCCCCACAACCACCACCATTCACCAGCATAATGCTATGTCCATGGCTTGCGCTCATGTATTGCGTAAGAGTTGAAAAAGCTGAAGCGCGTTAAAAAGTATGAAACAATTGCTCGGCTCGTCATCGGGGTTGTACATGATGGGAGTATTTTGTGTAATGAAAATAAAGCATGGCCTAACTATATGATTTTGTAGGGATAAGCTTTCTTTGGATATGTTATTTTGATAGGACATGATTATTTGTTAATATGCTTTGAAGCATTATTATTTTTATGTTTTATAAGCTTTTATTTTGAATCATTTGGATCTGAACATTCATGCCACAATAAAGAAAATTACATTGAGAATTATGCTAGGTAGCATTCCACATCAAAAAAATTCTTTCTTGTCATTTACCTACTCGAGGACAAGCAGGAATTAAGCTTGGGGATGCTTGATACGTCTCCAACGTATCTATAATTTTTGATTGTTCCATGCTATTATATTACCCCTTTTTGATGTTTATGGGCTTTATTTTACATATTTATATCATTTTTGGGACTAACCTACTAACCGGAGGCCCAGCCCATATTATTGTTTTTTTGCCTATTTCAGTATTTTGAAGAAAAGGAATATCAAATGGAGTCCAAACAGAATTAAACCTTCGGGAGCATGATTTTTGGAACAAACGTGATCCGGAGAGCTTGGAGTGCAAGTCAAGAAGCTGCCGAGGAAGCCACGAGATAGGAGGTCGCGCCCCCCCTGTAGGGTGCACCCCCTTGTCTTGTGGGCCCCTCGGGCGGCCACCGACGTACTTCTTCCTCCTATATATACCTATGTACCCCGAAAACATCCAGGAGCACCACGAAACACAATTTCCACCCCCGTAACCTTCTGTATCCGCGAGATCCCATCTTGGAGCCTTCGCCGACATTCTGCCGGAGGGGGAATCAACCACAGAGTGCTTCTACATCAACACCCTTGTCCCTCCAATGAGTTGTGAGTAGTTTACCACAGACCTACGGGTCCATAGTTATTAGCTAGATGGCTTCTTCCCTCTTTTTGGATCTCAATACAATGTTCTCCCCCTCTCCTGTGGAGATCTATTCGATGTAATCTCTTTTTGCGGTGTGTTTGTCGAGATCCGATGAATTGTGGGTTTATGATCAGATTTATCTATGGATATTAATTGAATCTTCTCTAAATTCTTTTATGTATGATTGAGTTATCTTTGCAAGTCTCTTCGAATTATTAGTTTGGTTTGGCCTACTAGATTGATCTTTCTTGCCATGGGAGAAGTGCTTAGCTTTGGGTTCAATCTTGCGGTGTTCTTACCCAGTGACAGAAAGGGTTGCAAGACACGTATTGTATTGTTGCCATCGAGGATAACAAGATGCGGTTTATATCATATTGCATGAGTTTATCCCTCTACATCATGTCATCTTGCTTAATGCGTTACTATGTTGTTATGAACTTAATACACTAGATGCAGGCAGGAGTCGGTCGATGTGTGGAGTAATAGTAGTAGATGCAGGCAGGAGTCGGTCTACTTGTTATGGACGTGATGCCTATATACATGATCATGCCTAGATAATCTCATAACTATGCGATTTTCTATCAATTGCTCGACAATAATTTGTTCACCCACCGTAATACTTATGCTATCTTGAGAGAAGCCTCTAGTGAAACCTATGGCCCCCGGGTCTATCTCTTATCATATTTGCTTTCAATCTACTTTTATTTGCATCTTTACTTTTTGCATCTATATTATAAAATACCAAAAATATATTTATCTTATCATATTATCTCTATCAGATCTCACTTTCGCAAGTGGCCGCGAAGGGATTGACAACCCCTTTATTGCGTTGGTTGCGAGTTCTCAGTTTGTTTGTGTAGGTGCGTGGGACTTTTGAGGAGCCTCCTACTGGATTGATACCTTGGTTCTCAAAACTGAGGGAAATACTTACGCTACACTTGCTGCATCACCCTCTCCTCTTCGTGGAAAACACACGCTAGCTCAAGACGTAGCAAACCCCTATGGCTCTCCACCCCTCTCGACCTCATTGACGCCAACGAGCTCTGCCGTGGCTATCGCAAAATCTTGGATGCGTTCTCCCAGATCCTCGACAGTCACCATGGCCCAATCAAAGGCCTTATCATGGGCAAGTTTTGTTCCAGCGGCAAGGACCAAACCAAGCTTGATGAGTGGTTCCAATCCGCCACCCTAGATCAGCTCGAGGAGCTCAGTTTTGATGATGGGAATATGCGCTCGCTACCAACGTCCGTGCTCCGCTTCTCTCCCATGCTACGCCTCGCCATGTTCATGAACTGCCATTCCCCCCTCCCGTTAATGACGTGCGCGCTCTTTTTCTACCACGACTGAAGCACCCCGAGCTCATCACCGTCTGCATCCCAAAGGATGACATGGAGTGCTTACTCCGCGGCTGTACTACACTCGAGTTCCTTCGTCTTTAGACGCTGAATTGGTCAAG
Organism: Triticum aestivum; assembly: GCF_018294505.1. Classification (NCBI taxonomy): domain Eukaryota; kingdom Viridiplantae; phylum Streptophyta; class Magnoliopsida; order Poales; family Poaceae; genus Triticum; species Triticum aestivum. The sequence continues at coordinate 167,727,525 of NC_057813.1, forward strand.
TAGCTTCCACATCACCTCCATGACTCTCCGGACTATTTATGTGTGTTGCTGGTGCTGCAACAAGAGATCACAAAAGGTGGACCACAATATGGTCATTGAGGAAACACCTTCACTTGAGAGATTAATTGTAGTTGATCAAGAAGGTCCAACAAGAATCAATGTCATTTCTGCGCCGAAATTGACAGTGATGGGCTACTTGTCTGTCAAATACTCCAAACGTGTTATTGGATCCACACACATTCAGGTACAACAGTCGCCTTCCACCTCTCCTTCTTGATATCAACATTATTTCTAATTTTGAAGATGTATGTTTGTCTGTCATCTAGAAAATCTTAACCCAGAATCTGCACACAGTGAAGGTCTTGGCACTAGAATCTATCGGCCCCAACCTGCATGAAGTTGTCAGTTTCCTGAGATGCATTCCATGCGTGAAGAAGTTGTATATCGAGGAGATGTTCCTTTCCTGTTAAATGTCAACCATAAGGGAGTTAAATTTTTGGCACCTTTTCCCAAGTTTACAATGACAATGTACTACAATTTCTGAAGGAATTTTGGAGGATTTCAGGACATACATCCCCCACCCCATATTGGTTGCTTCATTCATATGGTTACAACCCATAAGCATTTCTCCTTTGGATTCATCTTTACTAGTTTTCTTAGGGAATTTTTCATCCACTCCAACGTCTTGTGAAGAAGTCTACATTTTTCTAGATTGTAATCAAATGCCCATGTTAATCATTCCGATCAAAGATGGCACGTTGGTGCATTTTACAAATCCTGCAAACCAAATAGGCCTGTAGTAGTGTTCAAAACTGCATGTAGGCACTAACACGTTCTCTTCTTTTGCAGATAATAATAGGCCCGGTGGTGGATAATGTGATACAAATATAACAACTATCACATTGAATGCCTAGATCTGCATCTCTCAAAAAATACTTTGAACTCCTACCGAGGGACCTTACCAGAGATATTCGCCAGGTTCTTTGCTACCAAAGCAAGGGTGCTGAAGGTAATGAGGTTGAAAATGCATTTACGTAGAACATATGAATGGTTTGTTGATCAGAGCCGGCAGCTACTGCAGAATGGAAGAGGCTCCAAAAAAGCTAAACTTTGTATTGGATCTGCATATGACAGAGTAACTAGAAGTCTTTGTATTAACCCCATACATGACTTGTTAGTGGTTGGTCCCTTTGCAGAAATGATGAGGTTTTGAAACTGGCCTTACTATTGGTATTATTAGTTTGAACCTCTATTATATCCATGTTCAGTTGATTAGCACGGGCGTTTGCAGCTGAATGAGCTGAATTTCATTTCTAATATCAATTTGAACCTTGTAATCTTTGAATTTGAGCCATGTAACTCTAGAATTTGAACCTTGCAATATTTCGGGATTTGGTGTTACAGTCATTGAAATGGCATCGTATGAGACTCATATATTGGTAGTACTATTTTGACCTTAATATGCAATAGACTTAGATTTTATTAACCATTCACGACCGGGGATCCAGCCGGAAGCAGAGCAATGGCAAACATCGTCGCAACAAGATGTAGATGATTAGATGCTCGTTTCTCCTAGTTTAGTATGCATATAATTGCTTACTTTGTTATGTGCAAATGTTATGTGTGTAGTCACTTATGTAATTGTATGCTTAATTTGGTTATGCAATGTTGTTCTTATAAGTATAAAAGTTGATGTTCTGTAGATAGAGCATATCACATCGCACACGGACCATACTAGGGAACCCGTCGATCATGAATTCATAAATCGCAGACGGTTGTATACCAGCAAGCGTTTGCCCACAACACACATGGATTATTCCTTCACAAACAGCTCGGGTGGATCAACTATATGCCATGTATCACACACGCAACTCTAATATGATTCGTGCTTGATGTCTCCGACATCGCTCGCACAGTTCATCTTATTTTGCCACGTATAATTGTGTCGGCCTCTGCTCGCGTCCGTCGGCGCACTATGCTCGCGTCCGTCGGTGCGCTCTGCTCGCGTACCTCCACACGCTTGGCTTGTGGACATCTTTTCCTTATGTGTTCAACTGCTATATGCATATATATAGTTGCTCGCCGTTGAGGCGACCACGGAGAGCTTTGCTCGCGTCCCTGCGTGCGGACTCTGCAAGCGGTTGGGGCATGCGCACGATCACGTTGGGGGCCCCATATGCATGTGGTTGCACCGCGTGCATCGCCATGATGTAGTTATGTGTGGCACGATAGAGTTACGCGCTGCAATTTAGAACTGTCATCTGGGGGTGCGGATATTCCAGGCTGTCCGGCTTCCCCATTACTTCCTGCGGCCGTTATAAACTTAGTCTCTTCAACCTCTCGATCTCGCCCCACAACACAACAAGCACACCCATGACGACACATATAGAGACGATATACATCTAGCGGCACTCTAATATCTACTACACAACTTTATTCTTGTAGACTCTTGTTGGGCCTCCAAGCGCACAGTTTTGTAGGACAGTAGCAATTTCCCCTGAAGTGGATGACCTAAGGTTTATCAATCCGTGGGAGGCGTAGGATGAAGATGGTCTCTCTCAAACAACCCTGCAACCAAATAATAAAAAGTCTCTTGTGTCCCCAACTCACCAATTATGATGGTAATTTGTATAGGTGCACTAGTTCGGCGAAGAGATGGTGATAAAAGTGTAATATGGATAGTAGATATTGACTTTTGTAATAGTAACAATAAAGAATAGCAAGGTAGCAATTGAGAAAACAGAGTACAAATGGTATTGCAATGCTTGAAAATGAGGCCGAGGGTCCGTACTTTCGCTAGTGCAATCTCTCAACAATGCTAGTATAATTGGATCACATAACCATCCCTCAACGTGCAACGAAGAATCACTCCAAAGTTCATATCTAGCGGAGAACATAAGAAGAAATTGTTTGTAGGGTACGAAACCACCTTAAAGTTATTCTTTCCGTTCGATCTATTCAAGAGTTTGTACTAAAATAACACAAATTTATTCTTTCAGTTCAATCTATCCAAGAGTTCGTACTAAAATAACACCATATGATATGCATCAACCAACTCTAATGTCACCTAGATACTCCAATGTCACCACAAGTATCCATGAGTTAATTATACGATATGCATCAAACAATTTCAGATTCATAATACTCAATCCAACGCAAAGAACCTCAAAGAATGCCCCAAGATTTCTACCGGAGAAACAAAGACGAGAACGTGCATCAACCCCTATGCATAGATTACCCCAATGTCACCTCGGGAATATGTGATTTAAGTGCCAAAACACATATCAAGTGAATCAATATGATACCCCATTGTCAACACGGGTATTCATATTTCGATAAAATGAAATCTCAAAGGGAAAACTCAATTCATAACATGGAGATAGAGAGGGGAAAACACCATATGATCCAACTATATTAACAAAGCCCCCGATACATCAAGATCGTGCCATCAAGAACACGAGAGAGACAGACATAGCTACTGGTACAAACCCTCATCCTCGAGGGTGGACTACTCCCTCCTCATCATGGTGGCCGCCGGGATGATGAAGATGGCCACCGGTGATGATCTCCCCCTCCGACGGAGTGCTGGAACGGGGTCTAGATTGGTTTTTCGTGTCTATAGAGGCTTGCAATGGTGGAACTTCTGATCTAGGGTTATTTTTGATGGTTTCTCTGTTTATAGGATTTTTTGGCGTTGGTTTCACGCAAAGATGGGCCTCGAGGTGAGCACAACCCACCGGGGCACGGGCAGGGCCCAGGCGTGCCCCGGTGTCTTGTGCCCTACTCCTTCACCTTCTGGTCCTTCCATGAAGCTTCGGGGGTCTCTATTGTTCCAAAAAACGTCAAAAAGTTTCAACTCATATTGAGAACTTTCATTTCTGCACAAAAAACAACACCAAAGTAGTTGTGTTGAAAACAACGTCAGTCCTGGTTAGTTCCATGCAAATCATACCAAAACCATATAAAACTGTTGTAAACATGGCATGAATACTTCATAAATTATAGATACGTTGGAGACGTATCAGCATCCCCAAGCTTAATTCCTACTCGTCCTCGAGTAGGTAAATGATAAAAGAAATAATTTATGAAGTGTGAATGCTAGCATAGTGCATAAGTTTGATTAATGATAATTTCAATCACTTTTCCTTGCATCATAACAACTATTCTTTCTCATAAAACTCATCATGACAAAGTAGCAACCAATTCACATGCTAAGGTTCAAACAATGAATTCTCTTGGAACTCAACAACCTATGTTCTCAGTCACCAAGCAATTGCAATTCAACTTATTCAACAAAGTCTAAGTAAGAGATCCACATACTCAATCATCATATAGTCTTCAATGATTGCTACTACTCAAAGCATATTCTTAGAACAAATGGCATCCATCGAACACAGAGAAAGATAGGGGCTCAATATTTCACCTCCCAACTCATTTATCATAGATATAATTGTCAATAATAAAAAATCATGATCAAATATATTTGACTAGTCATATGTGCCTAGATCTTTCCCCACCACATGATGCTTGCCAACTCGATAATAATCGAGGTTGAAATGAGAATTTATACTATTGACTCTTGGCATAAAAGTAAGGGACAATTGCATTTTTACCCCTAGTTGGTTCCTACCCACGGGTTTTGCCCTTACTTTTCGAGCTTGCTCAGTTTTGCCCTTACTTTTTCCACCGAGGTCCCTCGAATGCCCTTTGACCGTTTGACCAAAACTTTGAAAATTCATAACTAATTCATACGAACTCAGAAAAATGCAAATAAGATATCAAAATGTTCACATAAACATTACCGTTATGGGCATATCATTTGCATTGAGGACAAAAGCATCGTTTAAACTACCTGAGGTAATTAATGTTATTAACATTATTAAAAATAAATAGGTATAAACAATATATTTTTCGTGAATAAAAATTATATGCAAATGTAGGTGATGTTTTCTGAACATCCTGATACCTTATTTGCATTTTCCTGAGTTCATATCAACTTGTTATGAAGATTCCAAATAATAGTCAAAGTCGTTAGAACATCCATAAAAAGTTGATACAAACTCAGAAAAATGCAAATAAGTTATGAGGATGTTCAGAAAACATCACCTGCATTTGCATGTAATTTTTATTCATGAAAAAAATATTGTTTATACCTATTTATTTTTTATAATGCTAATAACATTAATTACCTTGAGTAGTTTAAATGATTCTTTTTTCCTGAATGAAAATGATATGCCCATAAAGGTAATGTTTATCTGAACATTTTGATATCTTATTTGCATTTTTCTGAGTTCGTATGAATTAGTTATGAATTTTCAAAGTTTTGGTCAAACGGTCAAAGGGCATTCGAGGGACCTCGATGGAAAAAATAAGGGCAAAACTGAGCAAGCTCGAAAAGTAAGGGCAAAACCCGTGGGTAGGAACCAACTAAGGGTAAAAATGCAATTGTCCCTAAAAGTAAATACTGAAAAGTAAAAGATAGGCCCTTCGTAGAGGGAAGCAGAGGTTTCCATGCGCTTTTTATTTGGATGCCCAAGCTCTTAATGCAAAGGAATGTCACATTATATTACCCCTTATGATAGAAACCTTTATTATGAAGTTCGTCGCTTTTATTACTTTACCATCACAAGTTCATACAATGCTCAATTTTCCCTTACAATAAAAGATCTAACATATTTAGGAGCAATTTGTATTGCTTTATGCACCGATGAGAACTTACTTGAAGTATCTTATTCAATCCATAGGTAGGTATGATGGACACTCATGGCAAGAAACTGGGTTTAATGGTTTTTGGATGCGCAAGTAGTATCTCTACTTAGTATGAATTTTTTCTAGCAAAAGGTCCTAGGCAAACACCACATGTTGGAGGATCCATGACAATATAACTTCTATGTAAATATACACAACCATAACTCATTACGTTGTCTTCCTTGTCCAACTTCAACTAATTTTCTCAAGTTTGAAAATAGTTAATGGGTATTCACAATCATAGAAGATGTCCAAGATAATGTATTTGCATGAAAGTTCTGTTCCTTATATTAATCATTCATGAATTGCATGTATGACCAATATTGTGATTGTCAAGCTTCAAAAGATTTCACTTTCTAAACCCAATGTGAAAGTACTACTGGGAATGATATGAACATATAACTTCTACTTCATGATATTCAATTCATTCAACAATTTACTCATATGATATAAGTGAAGCACAAGAGTAAATGACAAACTACTCCAAAAAGATATAAGTGAAGATCAAGCGAGTAGTTAAGTAAATGGGTAGCTATTTGTGGACTCTCTATTATTTAAAAACTTTCAGGTTTAAGTATTTTGTTAAAAAAGAAAGCAAAACAAAACAAAATGGCATTCCAAGAATAACACAACTCATGTGAAGAAGCAAAAACTTAGGCTCAACCGATACTAACCGATAATTGTTGAAGAAGAAAGGTGGGATGCCTACTGGGGCATCCCCAAGCTTAGATGCTTGAGATTTCTTGGAATATTATCTTGGGATGCCTTGGGAATCCCCAAGCTTGAGCTTTTGTGTCTCCTTAATTCCTTTTATATCACAGTTTCCCTAAATCATAAAAACTTCATCCACACAAAACTCAACAAGAACTCGTGAGATAAGTTAGTATAAATCAATGCAATAACCTTATCATTCTCTACTATAGAAAATCACTAAAGTTATTATTCAACATTGCATACTAAATGCCTCTGCATATTTAATACCCCTATCCTCAAATAGAATCATTAAACAAGCAAACATATGTAAACAACGCAAACATAACAACGATCTGTCTAACCAGAACAGTCTGTAAAGAGTGCAATATTCATCATACTTCCTAACTCCAAAAAATCTGAAAACTTACCACACTGTAGAAAATTTATTATAGCTTACTATGCAAAAAGTTTCAATATTTTATAACATTCTAACTTTTCTAAAAAAAATTGCAACATCAACAAACTTTCTGTTTTGAAACAGCCACAAGTAGACTCGCAAAATAAGCATGGCAAAGGCTACACTTGACATTTTTATTGAAATAAAAGATGCAAAACATTATTATAAATAACAAAAGCAAATACTAACAAAATACAATGACGCTCCAAGCAAAACACATATCATGTGACGAATAAAAATATAGCCTCAAGTAAGGTTACCAATAATGTTGGAGACGAAAGAGGGGATGCCTTCCGGGGCATCCCCAAGCTTAGTTGTTTGGATCTTCCTTGAATATTACCTTGGGAGTGCCTTGGGCATCCCCAAGCTTAGGGTATTGTCACTCCTTACTCTCCTCATATCGGTATCTCACCCAAATCTTGAATACTTCAATCACACAAAACTTAACGAAACTTCGTGAGATAGGTTAGTATGATAAAGAGCAAACCATTCACTTTGGTACTGTCAAAGAAAAGATTCTTAATTGTTCTCACACAATGCCTACTTTAGCCTATCATTTCCACAATTTATATTGAGCAATATAAGCCATAGAAACTAGGAAACAAGCAAACTATGCATTGAAAACAGAATCTGTCAAAAACAGAACAGTGTGGGCTAATCTCTACTCCAACCATACTTCTGTAACTCCAATTTTTTTGAAAAAATAGGACAACGTACATAATTTGTATATCTATTACCTGTAGAAAATTCAGATCAAAAGCACATTCCAGTGAAGTTTCAAAATTCCTGGACTGAGCGCAAAAGTTTATGTTTTTGCACAGATTCAAGTCAACTATCGTCCACACTATCCCAAAGGCTTTACTTGGCACTTTATTGAAACAAAAGCAATAAAATATGATTACTACAGTAGCATAATCATGTGAGAACACAAAAACAGTAGGTAAAAGTGTTGGGTTGTCTCCCAACATGCGCTTTTCTTTAATGCCTTTTTAGCTAGGTGTGATGAGTTTAATGATGCTCACATAAAAGATAAGAATTGAAACATAACAAGAGCATGATGAATAAAGTGGCAAGAAAATTTAAGTCTAACCCTCTTCCTATGCATAGGGATTTTGTGAGCACACAACTTATGGGAACAAGAATCAACTAGCATAGGAAAGTAAAACAATTGCAACTTAAAAACTTTCAACATAAAGAGAGGAAACTTGATATTATTGAGATATGTAGAAGCATATATTCCTATCTCATAATAATTTTCAGTAGCATCATGAATGAATTCAACAATAGAACTATCACATAAAGCATTCTTTTCATGACGCACAAGCATAGAAATTTTATTACTCTCCACATAAGCAAATTTATTCTCATGAATAATAGTGGGAGAAAAGTCAACAAAATAACTATCATGTGATTGAAAATTAAAATCACGATGAAAATTTCAATGGATATCATTATTCTTTCAGCATACATACCATCACAATAATCATCATTGATAGCAACTTTCTTATCATAGTCAAATGAAGCCTAATCCAAAATGGTGGATTCATCACTAAATAAAGTCATGACCTCTATAAATCCACTTTCATCATTATAATCATCATAAATAGGAGGCATGCAATCATTATAACAAATTTGCACATCAAATCTTGGGGGACTAAAAATATCATCTTCATCAAACATAGCATCCCCAAGCTTATGGCTTTGCATATCACTAGCATCATGGATATTCAAAGAATTCATACTAACAACATTGCAATCATGCTCATCATTTATGCCAAACATTCTATTGAATTCTTCTTCTATCAATTGAGCATAATTTTCCTTTCCATCATTTTCACGAAAGACATTATAAAGATGAATAGTATGATGCAACCTCAATTCCATTTTTAGTTTTCTTTTTATAAACCAAACTAGTGATAAAACAACAAACTAAAAGATCCGATTGTAAGATCTAAAGATATACCTTCAAGCACTCACCTCCCAGGCAACGGCGCCAGAAAAGAGCTTGATGTCTACTATGCAACTTTATTCTTGTAGACTCGTGTTGGGCCTCCAAGCGCAAGGTTTTGTAGGATAGTAGCAATTTTCCCTCAAGTGGATGACCTAAGGTTTATCAATCTGTGGGAGGCGTAGGATGAAGATGGTCTCTCTCAAACAACCCTGCAACCAAATAATAAAAAGTCTCTCGTGTCCCAACACACCAAATACAATGGTAATTTGTATAAGTGCACTAGTTCGGCAAAGAGATTGTGATACAAGTGTAATATGGATAGTGGATATTGATTTTTGTAGTAGTAACAATAAAAAGCAACAAGGTAGCAATTGATAAAATGGAGCACAAATGGTATTGCAATGCTTGAAAATGAGGCCCAGGTCCGTACTTTCGTTAGTGCAATCTCCCAACAATGCTAATATAATTGGATCACATAACCATCCCTCAACGTGCAACGAAGAATCACTCCAAATTTCTTATCTAGCGGAGAACATAAGAAGAAATTGTTTGTAGGGTACGAAACCACCTTAAAGTTATTTTTTCTGTTCTATCTATTCAAGAGTTCGTACTAAAATAACACAAAGTTATTCTTTTTGTTCGATCTATCCAAGAGTTCGTACTAAAATAACACCATATGATATGCATCAACCAACTCTAATGTCACCTAGATACTCCAATGTCACCACAAGTATCCATGAGTTAATTATATGATACACATCAAACAATTTCAGATTCATAATACTCAATCCAACAAAAAGAACCTCAAAGAGTGGCCCAAGATTTCTCTCGTAGAAACAAAGACGAGAACATGCATCAACCCCTATGCATAGAGTACCCCAATGTCACCTCGGGAATCCGCGAATTTAGTGCCAAAACACATATCAAGTGAATCAATATGATGCCCAATTGTCACCATGGGTATTCATATGCAAGACATATTTCAACTGCTCTCAAATCCATAAAAGTATTCGACCCGATAAAACGAATCTCAAAGGGAAAACTCAATTCGTCACATGAAGATAGAGAGGGGAAAACACCATATGATCCAACTATATTAACAGAGCCCCCGATACATCAAGTTCGTGCCATGAAGAACACGAGAGAGAGAGACATAGCTACTGGTACAAACCCTTAGCCCCGAGGGTGGACTACTCCCTCCTCATCATGGTGGCCGCCCGGATGATGAAGATGGCCACCGGTGATGATCTCCCCCTCCGGCGGAGTGACGGAACGGGGTCTAGATTGGTTTTTCATGGCTACAGAGGCTTGCAGTGGCGGAACTTATGATATAGGCTATTTTTTTGATGGTTTCTCTATTTATAGAATTTTTTGGCGTTCATTTCACGCGAAGATGGGCCTCGAGGTGAGCACAACCCATTGGGGCACGGATAAGGGCTCAGGCGCACCCCGGTGTCTTGTGCCCTACTCCTTCACCTTCTAGTCCTTCCACGAAGCTTTGGGGGTTGATACGTCTCCAACGTATCTATAATTTATGAAGCATTCATGCTATTTTATTATTTGTATTGAATGATTATGGGCTTTATTATACACTTTTATATTACTTTTGGGACTAAGCTATTAACTGGAGGCCCAACCCATATTGCTGTTTTCTTGCCTATTTCAGTGTTTTGAAGAAAAGGAATATCAAACGGAGTCCAAACGGAATGAAACCTTCGGGAGTGTGATTTTTGGAACGAACATGATCCGGGAGACTTGGAGTTCACGTTAGAGAAGCTTCGAGGAAGCCACGAGGGTGGGGGGGCTCCCCCCCTACTGGGCGCGCCCCCTGTCCCGTGGGACCCTCGAGCGTCCCCCAACCGACTTCTTTCACCTATATATTCCCATATACCCTAAAAACATCAATGGAGAAGATAGGTCGGGAGTTCCGCCACCGCAATCCTCTGTAGCCACCAAAAGCCAATCGGGACCCTGTTCGGCACCCTATCGGAGGGGGGATCCCTCATCGGTGGTCATCTTCATCATCCCGGCGCTCTCCATGACGAGGAGGGAGTAGTTCACCCTCGGGGTTGAGTGTATGTACCAGTAGCTATGTGTTTGATCTCTCTCTCGTGTTCTCTCTATGGCACGATCTTGATGTATCGTGAGCTTTGCTATTATAGTTGGATCTTATGATGTTTCTCCCCCCTCTACTCTCTTGTGATGAATTGAGTTTTCCCTTTGAAGTTATCTTGTCAGATTGAGTCTTTAAGGAATTGAGAACACTTGATGTATGTCTTGCCGTGCTTATCTGTGGTGACAATGGGATATCACGTGATCCACTTGATGTATGTTTTGGTGATCAACTTGCGGGTTCCACCCATGAAACTATGCATAGGGGTTGGCACAGGTTTTCGTGTTGACTCTCTGGTAGAAACTTTGGGGCACTCTTTGAAGTACTTTGTGTTGGTTGAATAGATGAATCTGAGATTGTGTGATGCATATCATATAATCATGCCCACGGATACTTGAGGTGACAATGGAGTATCTAGGTGACATTAGGTTTTGGTTGATTTGTGTCTTAAGGTGTTATTCTAGTATGAACTCTATGATAGATTGAACGGAAAGAATAGCTTCATGTTATTTTACTACGTACTCTTGAATAGATAGATCAAAAAGGATAACTTTGAGGTGGTTATGTACCCTACCATAATCTCTTTGTTTGTTCTCTCCTATTAGTGTCTTTGGAGTGACTCTTTGTTGCATGTTGAGGGATTGTTATGTGATCCAATTATGTTATTATTGTTGAGAGAACTTGCACTAGTGAAAGTATGAACCTTAGGCCTTGTTTCCTATCATTGCAATACCGTTTGTGCTCACTTTTATCATTAGTTACCTTGCTGTTTTTATAATTTCAGATTACAAATACCTTTATCTACCATCCATATTGCACTTGTATCACCATCTCTTCACCGAACTAGTGCACCTATACAATTTACCATTGTATTGGGTGTGTTGGGGACACAAGAGACTCTTTGTTATTTGGTTGCAGGGTTGTTTGAGAGAGACCAACTTCATCCTACGCCTCCCATGGATTGATAAACCTTAGGTCATCCACTTGAGGGAAATTTGCTACTGTTCTACAAACCTCTGCACTTGGAGGCCCAACAACGTCTACAAGAAGAAGGTTGTGTAGTAGACATCAAGCTCTTTTCTGGCGCTGTTGCTGGGGAGGTGAGTGCTTGAAGGTATATCTTTAAATCTTACAATTGAATCTTTTTGTTTCTTGTTTTATCACTAGTTTAGTCTATAAAAGGAAACTATAAAAAATGGAATTGAGTTTGCCTCATATGCTTCATCTTCTTAATATCTTTCGTGAGAATGATGGTAAGGAAAATTGTGCTCAAGTGCTAGAAGAAGAATGCATTAAATTGTTTGGAACTAAATATTTGAATGATGAGCATGATTGCAATGTTGTTAGTATGAACTCCTTGAATATCCATAGTACTAATGAAGATTGCACTAGTTATTATGAAAATTTCTCCTATAAACATGTGGATTTTTGTGGAGTGAATTGGGTTTGCAAGTACGCACCAAATAGGGAAAATAGATACTGCAAGAGGCATAAGCATTTAGAAACTAAATGGTTGCAAGAAAGGCTTAATGTTAGTGCTGAAAATTTAAAATATCTCCGCCATACTTGTGAACTTTGCAATGAACATGGTTATTTAAATCTCCGATGCAAATTGTTTCATGATCGAATCATGTCCAAAAATTGTGATGAATTGATTTCCCTGGCGCATCATAATGAACTTAGTTTGCTTTTGGGTTATGAAGAATTGAAATGTGCAACTAAGCTTATTCCAGAATTTAACCGTGAGAAATTCCTTGATATTGATCTAGAGGATATTTATATGTATTATGCAGTGAATTGCATTGAAAATCCTTATATTGCCAATTACCTAAAGAAAAGAAAACAAATAGAAGATGAAGAGAATAATAATGAAAGGGAAGAGACTTCCCATTATCCTCCTATTATTTCTTATGATGAATCAGGTATCGAGGATGAGCCTTCTATTCAACCAATCTCATCAATAAGGAGCTCAAAGAAGAGGGTTGAACCCACACATAATGTGAAAAAGAAAAAGAAAAGACGGAGCAGCAAAGGTAGAAAGGTATCTCACCCAAATGATGTTGCTCCTACTACTCATTATGATGATGATAAGTGCTATACTATTGGTGCTATCCATACTATTAATGATGAGGGTGATTATGCTTATGATATGAAAAGGCCCAAGCTTGGGGAAGCTATGTTTGATGAGGATGAAATATTTGAGAATATATTTGCTGAAATTAATGTTTGTCCCAAGCTTGGGGATGCTACGTTTAATGAAGATGATATTTTTATCCTCCCAAGTTTTGATATGCAAAGTTGTTATTATGATAACATGCCTCTTACCTATGATGATTATATTGATGAAAGTGGGTTGGAAGAGTGTCAACTTTAGGAAGTAATGATCCCACTATTTTGGAGGATGTTGAATCTTATCATGATGAATATGAAAGTGGATTTGGAAGAGTGTCAACTTTATTTAGTGATGATTCCACTATCTTGGAAGAGGTTTCAATCGATTATGATGAGAACAAAGTTGCTACTTATGATGATTATTGTGATAAAACTTATGCTATAAAGAGTAGTGATGATTATATTTATAAAACTTGTTTCTGAACATTACTTTTTAATGTGGAAACAATTTATAGTATTCAAGTCTCTTATGATACTCCCACCATTTCGAATGAGAAGAATTTTGCTTATGTGGAGAGTAGTAAATTTTCTATGCTTGTAGATAATGAAAAGAATGCTCTAGGTGATGGTTATATTGTTGAATTCATTCATGATGATACTGAGAATTATTATAAGGGAGGAATATATGCTTGTAGGAATTGCAATAATATCAAGTTTCCTCTCTATGTGTTGAAAAATTGGAAGCTATCACTACAAAAAAAATACAGTTCCATGATGATACGTGTTTGTCACAGTAGGTCGCGTTTTTTGTCATGCATGTACATCCATGACAAATTTATGACAGAATCAAGATAGTCATACCTGTGCTGTCGTAGAAGTGTTCCATGACATTACCAAAATTATCATCACGGAAGTGTCCACTTCCATGACGATAAATCGCGCGTCATAGAAGTGCTTTCGTCAAGGGTGACCGACACATGGCATCCACCATAACGGAACGCAATTAAGCTATCAGGTCGGGTTTTGGATCCGATAACCCGTTAACAGCCCCGACCAATGGGGATTTTCCACGTGTAAAATCATCATTGGCTGGAGGAAACACGTGTCGGCTCATCGTTGGGACAGATGTCATCCACTCATTGGACAGAAGGCGCCTATGATACGTCGACACGTGGCACGGCCCAACAGAGGCCCATTCCTGTGAAAAGGCCGGCCCGTTTGACTTGGTCAAAAGATGGCGGGCCGGCCCATGGAAAGCATGTTAACGGCCTGTTCGCATATAGCCCATTTACATCCCGCTAACCCAAGGCCCATTACGCCCTATCCGAATTAGGCCCAGTAGAGTCATCTGGGCCATCCAATATGATTCCAGCCCGTTTTCACTTCTGGCCCATGTATGGCCCATGACGTCTTTCGGCCCATATGAGGCCCTATGTAACTCTTGGCCTATTAACGGCCCGTGGTGAAACTGGCCCGTAATGAACAGTGTATCACTTTACACCCATTAACGGCCCGTGGTGAAACTGGCCCGTAATGAACAGTGTATCACTTTATACCCATTAAGGGCCCGTTATTCAGTTGGGCCGTTTCCAGCCCATGTTATCTTCCGGCCTTCTCAGAGCCCATTTATTCTTGGGCTCATTTCCAGCATTCGTTTACTTACGGCCCGTTACTGTCATTTTCTGCTTGTGGGCCAAATTCAGCCCGTGGTTACAGTCGGCCCGTTTGTGGTCCGTTAATACGTTGGGCCGTTTTCATAGCATCATCAAATACAACCTATTAACGATGGCCCATTATGGTCGGCCCATGAAAGGACGATTCCAACTCTAGCCCGTTTACGGCCATAATGCGGCCTGTTATTGGCCCATGTTTGGCCAATCGATCATACGGCCCGTATAAGGCCCATTGATGATACGGCCCGTAGAAGGCCCATTGTTTCTACGGTCCGTAGAAGGCCCATTGTTTCTACGGCCCATAGAAGGCCTACTGTTTCTACGGCCATAGAAGGCCCACTGTTTCTACGGCCCGTAGGAGGCCCAGTGTCACTACAGTAAATATTAGCCCATGGTTATTGTGGCCTAGTTTTAAAAAACAAGTTATTGCAGCCACTAGCAAACCGCGGAAAAAGAACTGCACTGACTACAAGCAAACAAATAAACAAGACAACAAGGAAATAAATAAGCAAGCAACTTATGCTAGGCTATCACGGCTATTACACATATTACATCCACTGGGCATCAAAGTTCGCCACCAGTGCAAATATAGGGAACAAAGCAGCATATAAACGCCGCAGCAAAACAAGTCCAGAACTGAAACCACTTCAGAAGAGTTCAAGAAACAATATCCTGGGTACCCATAATGCTGGCAAGATGCTTAGCAAGCTTATTAACTTTCTCTTGTTTGGCGCTTAAATCCTCCAGCGCTTGCTGTTGCACAAGAAAGTACGCATCTGAATTCTGCAGGGACTTCCTCAGTCCTTCGGCTTCTTGCCGCAGCACAGCTGACTGATGCCTTTCAGCTTGTAGCTGAGACTGAAGAAGCCGAAGTGATTCAGGCAGCGAGTTCGAAGAGCTTGTGCCAGCGGTACTGGCCAGTAACTCGAACACTACATCAACGCAGGACTGTGGGGTTTTCTCACTGTCTACAAGATCGTTTTTATCACCTTTCTTGGAGACCAACAGGGTTGTCTCACTATCTTGAACCTTATCTGCATTACTTTCTCTACCATTGCATAGTGGGGTGCTCTTCTCCAATATTCTGTTTGCATACTACAAGAGAAACAAGCAGACACATCACAGGTTTAGCTTGTAGTATACGAAACTCATTTTGGTAAACCGGTTCAGTAGTAAGGTGGACAGGATAACAACATGAAACAAACATATATCTATGTACTATGGTCACTGTATTGTCCATATCATTCTAGTTTATGTTCCCTAATCAAGATAGAGACACAGTTCAACTCATATATTTTTAAGACACAACAGCATAGACAGAATATAAGTGTGAGAAACTACACAACATTGGCAGCACTTGTAATGTGCATCACATGAGAACATAACTGTTTATACAACTTAAACTGAAATCAACATAGAGCAAGAAGTTAGAACAGCAATCCAGTTAAAGAAATAGGTTTAAAACATACCTGTTGCGCCATTGGAGTTTCAATTGGATCCTTCAAATTCGAAAGTAGTTGGTATGAGTAAATACAGTGATGCAACAGCAAAGGAGTATGGACCATAGCTACGGAATCTGACCTGAGAACAGTTGCTCTTCTGCTTTAAACGTGGAGTTTGGGTTAGCTGTGGTGGTCTTCGTGCTTTGGGCACTGCAGTAGCTTTACAAACTGCTCGTGTGGGGGTACTCTGTGGTGGACATGGTGCTTTGTCAACTATAAGTGGGTTACTATCCGCTGGGGTTGCGGTTAGATGGGTTGTAGCTGGTTCTCTGCCCAACGGTGTAAGTGTGCAATCTGGAAGAGTCTCGATTATGTGTGGTGGGGCTAGTTTGTGGGCCAGTACAACCATGGTTCTATCTGCATCGACGGGTAGCACTGTCTTTTGTGAAGAACGGGTTTTTGCTCCCTTAGATACTGCCATCACCCCCTCCAATTCAAATGGCTGATAAACAAGAAAAGAAATTGAACGTACAGACATTGTATGATAGACAGATGTGGTAATTCACATATATGTTGTCTAACCAAACAGGACAGCATGACACAATTTCACATATATGATGCCTAACTAAACAGGATAGCATGACACAGTTTCAGATATATGATGGATAACTTAACAGGATATAATGGCATAATTCAACATATGATGAGTACCTAAACAGGATGACATGACAAAACTATATGATGTCTTTCTAAAATAGGTTGGGATGAAATAATTCACATACATGTTGTCTAAGTATACAGGATGGCATGATATAATTGACATAATTGATTCATATACTAAGCAGCTGGCACTCGCATGTATGATCTCTAAACTAAGCAGATAGAATTCAATATTGTGCATATGATGTCTAAACTAAGCAATGCAAGACACCATATGCATCATATGAGAAATATAAACATTGCAACTTAGAGCATACACCTCAGGTGGGATATAGGACTGGTCATCTGTCTCTGAATCCTCCTCTGAGGAGCTCCCTGTAACCATCGAGATATATGCTTCAACAGGTACCATTGCCTGCTCTGAAGACCTTGTTTTCACTCCAGATTTTTCCATAACCGGCTCAAATGGCTGATACACATGAAGAGTAGTTCAATATACACAGATTGTCGACAAATGGAATACGTAATGAAAAAAAAGATGGCATGAGATAATTCACATATATGATGCCTGGCTCCATGGCGGTGCATAATTCACATATATGATAACTGGCTGAAAAACATGGCATTGCATAATTCACATATCTGATATAGAAAGCAAACAGGAGGCATTCACACAAAGCATGTCTAATCTAAGCAGATGGCATGGCAATGCAAGACACCATATGCATGATATGAGCAATATAACCCAGCCAAGTTAGAGCATGCACCTCGGGGGGGGGGGAATACGACTGGTCATCTCTCTCTGAATCCTCCTCTGAGGAGCTATCTGTAACCAGCAAGAAATCTGCATCGACAGGTAGCACTGACTGCTCAGAAGACCTTGTTTTCACTCCAGATTTTCCCATGACCGACTCAAATGGCTGATGCACAGGAAGAGTAGATGAATGTATAAACATTGTTGACAAATGGAATACATTATGGAAAAAATATGGCACGATACAATTCACATATACGATGACTGGCTAAACAGGATGGCATTGCATGATTCACGTATATGATGCCTGGCTAAAGAAGATGGCATTGCATAATTCCCATATACTCCCTCCGTTCCTAAATATTTGTCTTTTTAGAGATTTCAAATGGACTACCACATACGGATGTATATAGACATATTTTAGAGTGTAGATTCACTCATTTTGTTCCGTATGTAGTCACTTGTTGAAATCTCTAAAAAGACAAATATTTAGGAATGGTGGGAGTATGATATAGAAACCAAACAGGTGGCATTCACACAAAGCAAATCTAAACTAAGCTGATGACATATAAGATGTATAATGTAAGCAATGCAAGGCGCCATATGCATGATATGACCAACATCAGCATGCCAGGTTAGAGCAAACACCTCAGGTGGTAAACAGGCGTGGTCGGCTCCTTCTGAATCTCCATCTGAACAGTTATCTTCCTCTGGAATACAATCTGGAAATGCAGGAGGGGGGGGCACTTCGCCCACCATGGAGCGGCGTCTGCATGACATTATATTCGCACGCAACGGTCTTCTCTTTTTCTCTACATGTTCAGTACGATTGTGTACAATATCTGACATGCATAATAAAAAAATAGTTAGATTTTGTAAGGCCTAAGGGGTGCATGCAAAAATCAAGACTGATGGTAGCAAACGAGTGGATGGATCCAAAACTAATGATAGCAGGTAGATTATAGCTTCAGTTTAAAAAGATAGACAATGGATCATCTATTGTTTGTTGCCCACCCAACATGAACCACATAGAAGACCCCAGATGAACCAGATAGTAGACAGATACTATTCGTTGCTGGCTCGATATGAGACCCATGGGCAATTCAAAACTCAAGATTGAACGATAAAGTAGCAGGTAATAATAACCGATGTATAACGTAAGCAAACACGAAAGACTGCGACCTCTCTTCCGGAACTGTGTAGTCCTCAGGTTCATCTGCTCAGTCGATGATGGTAATGCAGTTGGCGTGGCTGCCGGCAACGGGGAAGATGATCTGAGGCGGCGAAAGAAGTCTGCAGGGGGATCTCTGCTGCAGTGAACGCTTCTGTCGATGGTGCACCTCAGGTGGGGTGGATGACGGCACGGCAGGAGCAGGACATAACACACAGAGTTTTCTTTGACGCCTAATCTGAAAATGAAGTAAATCTGTAAGGGCTCCTTAGAATTGGAGGATTCTATAAACGCAGGGACAGGAAAAACACAGGAATAGGATAGGAATGCACGTGCAAAACAGAGCATTTGGAAACATAGGATTTCAGTCAACCTGGGTGTTCGGCTCACATGAATTCGAAGAATAGAGGAATGGAGAAACAAAGTGATGCGACGAGTGTACAACCTCTTTGGCATAGCCTTGTGGACCTCAGCATCATTGAGTTGGACGTGGAGGATGGTGATGATGCTGGTGTGACTGTCGGAGGCGGGGAAGAAGATCCGAGGCCTCTGGAAACGGCGCTGAGGGTACTGCTCCGCTGTGATGGATGGTTCCGTCGTTGGAGCAGCTCCGCTAAGGTGTACGGCGATGAGGCTGAAGCATGACAAGACAGAAAACTTTAATCTGAAGTGGGACCCTAATATCATATGCAATACATGATGTAAAATACATCAACAAAAAGTGCTAGATGTAAAACGCATCAGACGCGCCACGGCTGCTCCGACAGATGATGTAAGTACTGTTCACTCTGAACTTAACTGGAGAAAATGAACTTCATAGTCGAAACTGAATTTTACTGTCGAAACTGATTGAACTACTAACAGAGCATTGCAATAGATGTTTAGGGCGTTCAAGCACTAGTAGCAGAGAAGCAGTGATCTAAATCAGCAGACGCTCGAGCAGGGAACGCACTAGTAGAGAGAAAGTCGTGTAGTAGCACCGCGAGCAAGTGCTAAAGCAGCAACTCCTGTAGCTGCCGGAGGTCGTGCAGCAGCAGCAGCAGCGCAAGCGAGAGCAAGAGCACAGCAGCAGCACAGATGAAAGCAGGAGCAGTGCAGCAGCGCGACCGATAGCAAGAACAGAGCCGCAGCGCGAGCGAGATCCGGAGCAGCTGCAGCTAGTGCCGTTGTGGAAGTCGCCGCCGAGGAAGCAACAACATGGGGGAGAGATGCCGTGGATGATGTGGCCGGTGACGACACCGTCGATGGAGACGCCATGTCTGCTCGGTATCGAGCACCGGCAGCCCCGTGAGATCGAATAAAAGATAAAATGCAGCGGTGAGTGCAGAACCTCCTTGGTGGCACCGAGTTGGCCTCGGCTTCATCAGAGGAATTGGTGAGGGTGCTGCGGTTCTGGTGGGGCCGGTCAAGACAGCGTTGTGGGGATTGAGGTGGCGTGATAGACGAGGCGAACGTCGGGGCAGCTCCTTGGAGGTGGAGGACAGGGCGGCTGATAGGCGGGACGATGAGATCGACAATGGATCCTCATCTGGTGCGGTGGATGAGGGACGGCGAGCTGTTGCGGTGGACGACGTAGTCGGGGAAGAGTCCCCGGCTGCGCGGCGGTCGGGAGGCCGACGGAGGAGCGTGGGGTTTCGCGGGTTTTGGCGGCCTAGGTGTACGAATGGGGGGGCGAAGGGGGAGGGGGAGCCAAGCTTAGGGACGCGCTTGTCCGAAATGTAGGGTAAGTTACCAGCGTACCCCCACCGGTTTTGACACCGCGACGTGGAGCTTCATTTCCGGCTGAGGGGTAGAAGGGGGATTTCACGTGTCTGGGCTGCGGGAGCGATTTCGGATGAGGAGGGAGTTCTCGCGCGCGTCCAAATTTCGTGATAACAAGGCGCGGTGCGGGTTGAAGAAGCAGGAGTTTCAAAGCAGGTGAGACAAAAGATACTCGAGCTTGAAAATTTCGAGATAACAAGGTGCGGATTCCTTGTTCGGCAGAACAAACTTAGCGTGTAAAAAAATCATACAAGACACATGAGAGTCATGTCCCCTTTTACTATATTGCTATAGATGCCATTGAAAAAACTACAAGAAAAATGTAAAAAAAATCGGGAGAACAAGATTACCCTGCACAGTACCAAATCGATTCGCAGTTCCCTCAACAACAACAAAAAACAAATCAATTCCCACCAAAGAAAGAGTGATGTCCCTTTTTATATGATTACAGATGCCATGATCTCGAATTTCAATTTTTGAATCCACGTTATGTTGAATTCGAATATATCATTAGGTGACCTTGCGGTTTATAATTGATGTAGTCGTACATTTTGATCTTACATCATATATGAACATTTTACTCCACCATGTGAACATATATATTGTCGTCTACCATATGGACTAAATTTGAATCAATTTTCCTTATTTGATACGATTGTTGTCAAGTTATACAATAATTTAAATAATTATCTTGATAACAAAAAGACATGCATATAGCAGTAATCATATTTCACTATGAACTACATGTACCATACGCTCTCCAATTCAAATATCTGTATCCATTTTATGTTGAACTCAAATCATAGTACATTATTGGTCTAGGTAGCGAGATGTTCGTGATAATCTAAACCCTATTTTCATACGTATAATTTTTGGCTGAATTGGGACAAGTTTTGGTATAAGCCTCTTGCAAAACCGGAGATTCTCTCAACAAGCCTCGTGGTTCTGAGAGGGGACGTGTCACCTCTGTGTGCGAAACGATATATGCTGCCTCCCCCCTGATTTTATTTACAGAGGCAACATAGAACATATGAGTGCCCTGTTAAATTTTGGAATTATTTCGGGTTCATTTGGCCTTTTTATATTTTAGTTGAGTTTCTGGACTTTTAATGTACATAATCTAAATATGAATTGCATGCACATGCTCCGGTGCACCAAAGTGGGTTGAAAAATCACATGTGTGTCCTTGGTTGAATTTCTAGGTCCCATGGAATAAATGAGAATGAAATTCAAACATCTGGGCGTCATGACTCTGCCGAGAACATCGAGAAACTTAGATTTTAAATTCATGTAAATCCAAAAGTCGGCTGGAAATCATGAAACTTGGCATGGTGTCATGTCATGGCACTAACATGTTGTGGTAAAAAATTGTGCCGATTTGGAAGCTCGTGGTTCTAAGAGGGAACGTGTCACCTTTGAGTGTGAAACGATATACGCTGCCCCCCCCCCCGCCCTTGAGTTTCTTAACAAAGGCAACATAGAACTACATTAGTGCCATGTTAAATTTTGGAATTATTCCAGGTTCGTTTGTTGTTTTTTATACATTAATTGAGTTTCTGGTCGTTTAATGTGCATAAGTCAAATTTGAACTACAAGCACATGCTCTCGTGAACCAAAGTTGGTTGAAAAATCACATTTGTGTCCTCGGGTGAATTTCTAGGTCCCATGCAAGAAATGAGAATAAAATTAAAACATCTGGGCATTGTGGCTCGGCCGAGAACATTGAGAAACTTGGTTTTAAAATTCTTGTAAATCAAAACACGTCTGAAAATCATGAAACTTGGCATGGATGGCATGTCATGGTACTACCATGTTGTGGTAAAAAAATGGCCGAATAGGAACAAATTTTGGTATAAGCTTCTTGCAAACCGAAGCTTCTCTCAAGAAGGCTCGTGGTTCTGAGAGGGAACGTGTCACCTTTGAGTGCGAAACGATATACGTTGTCCCTCTTGAGTTTATTTACAAAGGCAACATAGAACTACATGAGTGCCCTGTTAAATTTTGGAATTATTCCGGCTTCGTTTGGCCTTATTTACACATTAATTGAGTTTTTGGTCATTTAATGTGCATAATTCAAATTTGAACTACAAGCACGTGCTCCCGTGCACCAAAGTTGGTTGAAAAATCACATTTGTGTCCTCGGGTGTATTTCTACTCCCATGCAAAAAATGAGAATAAGATTCAAACATCTGGGCATCGTGGCTCGGTCGAGAATATTGAGAAACTTGGTTTTAAAATCATGAAACTTGGCATGGTGTCATGTCATGGTAGTACCATGTCGTGGTAAAAAATTTGGCTGAATAGGAACAAATTTTGGTATAAGCTTCTTGCAAATCGGAGCTTCTCTCAAGAAGGCTCGTGGTTTTGGGAGGGAACGTGTCACCTTTGTGTGCATAATTCAAATTTGAAATACAAGCACATGTTCCAGTGCACCAAAGTTGGTTGAAAAATCACATGTGTGTCCTCGGGTAAATTTCTAGGTTCCATGCAAGAAATGGGAATGAAATTCAAAATTCTGGGCGTCGTGGCTGGGTTTGAAACATTGAGAAACTTAGTTTTTTAATTCCTGTAAATCCAAAACACGCATGAAAATAATGAAACTTGGCTTGGTGCCATGGCATGGCACCAACATGCTGTGGTAAATTTGCAGCCCGATTTGCGAAGGCGCACACATTAACAATCAACAAAGTCATTTTGGAACAAGTGTTGTCACATTACAATCGAAAACACAAGTATTATTGAAACCGTGGGCGTTCTACTTACTAGTACCATTTACGTGCCGCCACGCGTCCCCATTTTTTATTAGCTAGGAGGCGTCGTGCAGGGTAGCTATTTGAGTATGTAAGGCGTGCGATCAGACCCCTGTGTGTGATTATCGGGAGGAGAGCCCTTTGACCTCCATCTGCCGTCCACCTCTCTCCCAAGGTCTCCATTAATGACGCCCGAGCCTTTGTTTAATGGCGTGGCTATGTCTCACTCGACTGAGTTTTAAGAGAGAAAAAGGAAAATCTGAAAGCACGGATCTTGATGTAATATCTGACGAACCTATATATCATCTACTGCGACTTATAGCAAGACTGATGAATATATAAGGATGATTTTTTTTATCAAAGAAGGGCTTTCCCCTTCCGATTTACATTATGAGACGAAGGGAGTACCAGATTGAAATCGCAACATCCCAAGAGGCCAACAAAGGCCAAACATCCGTGCTAGAACCCAACATTTCACAACTGACGTCACAATCCACATCCTAAACCGATTATTACATCAAAAGAAACCAGGAAACTGAAGGAAGCCCAGCAGCAACTAGAAGAACAACAACGCCAGGGTCGCCACAGCAAGAGTTTTCTTCATTCCAACCTTGCAACATTGATCTTCCACAGAAAGATAAGGACGATTAATTGTCTTACATAATTAGAAAGATAATTAAAAAAGCCACATGCGGCTACGCCCGAAATACACAAGGGCAAAAGAAGAAGGAAGACAAGGATCTGGCTCGCTGATCTCTACTTTCTTGATGCGTTGCTGCAGGCCGCGGGAACTAGTCTCTGCGGCGAGCGGCGATGAGCTCTTCTGTGTCCTCAAGACGCTGCTTGAGAACATCCACAGATTCCTCCACCATCCTTTGGCGCTCGTTGCGGAGCATGTCATTCTCGTCCATAAGTTTCTTGACGATGATGCCGGTCCTCTTCAACAAGGCACTGGTCTCCTCCTGCTGGTCTGCACTTCGGACGATCTTCTTCCTCAGCAGGTCGCGCTCGGCCCGGAGCCTCTCATTGCCCTCCCTTAGTTGTCGGATGACGCCAGTAGCCTGTTCAAACGAGGCTTTCACGTCGTCCTGCAACCTCGCCAAGCCGGAGATCTAATCCATCTGGCTATGGACGATCACATGCATGCGCCTATAACAGTCGTCGCCTGCCCGCGAGAAATTTTCCTAGGCCGCCGCGGCGCGGCGGGACATCTTTGCTGCATTCATGGCGCGGAGGGACATCTCTGCTGCTTCCGCAGCGCGGCCGGACCAGTCTGCTGCATCGACGGCGCGGCGGGACCTCCGTGCTGCTTCAGTGGCGCGGCGGGACCTCTATGCTGCTACTTCCGTGTGGCGGGACATGTCGGCTGCTCTCGCAGCGAGGTGGGACATCTCTCGTGCTTCCTCTTCCATGCTCGCCTCTCCCTGGTGGCAATCTCTCGACCCAGAACTGAGGCTGGCCATGGCAGACGCAAGGGAAGGATGCTGAATGACTTGTTTGTTTTTGTGGATGAGGAGTTGAGGAGGAATGTGCAGTCATCTTGGCATACTAGTATTTATAACCGAGTACTAATACGCTCCTAAGTGGGAAACCATTTAGGTTGTGATCGGTGTGAACAGGTTTGGAATTCAATATAGCGTGGTACTAATACGCTCCTAAGTGGGAAACCATTTAGGTTGTGATCGGTGTGAACAGGTCTGCAATATAGCGTGGAGTAATTTGGAATATGACGATACGCAAGCTCAAAATTTATAAATACCTGCGTGGCAAGCTCTAGGATAGTCCTTTTTTTAGACGCATTAAAAGTATCTCTCGGGACTTCTCGCACACACCATCGTGCCACCCACAAAAACGTGTACTCCGATTTTAGTAGTACGTTATACAGGAAGAGAAGAGGTGCACGCACGCACTCGTCCTCTCACACACACGTCTGTTTTTTCTCGACAAGGAGGATGATGACCCCCGGCCTCTGCATCTGGGAGTCACACACGCATCTGTAGCTATGAATTGTAGTGTTCTCAACCATCCGATTGGCTCTATCATGGATGTACCTATATACTAAAACATGTCTAGATACATCTATATTTTGACAAATGGAAGGCATGTATTGTGGAATGGAGGGAGTGCTTGTCATCAAAATGGATAAAAAGGGACGTATCTAGAACTAAAATACGTCTACATACATCTCCTTTTATCCATTTTGATGACAAGTAGTACTTCTTACCCAAAGGAACTTTATATCCAACAGACACAAAATATCCGTTCGACTGTTGGAAATTACTGATCTGATGTCGAAGTAATTGCTGCATCTCCACCAAAACCCACTATTTCTTAAGCTAAAGTAGACCAAGGTAATCCCTATATTAGCATATTACTAAGATAAACAGAAGGCACTGTCGAAACATTTAGGACATGAGCTTGTCAATCTGAATGTGGAGGGACACAAGCTTAGCCCCGGCCAACAGCTTGGGCGGAACTGTCAAGAAGGTCAGCTCCTGCACGTCAACGTCGTCGGGATCCTTGCTGCTTGTCACCTCCATTTCCACCTCGATGACGTCGGTCATGCCTTTGGGCTCCCCCGGCGGGCCATTCGCCCACAGCTTGGCCCAGTAGTGCGGCAGTGGGGACGCCCCCGCTCTGATGCAGACGACCGACACGGCGATAGGCGCGCCGATGTAGAGCACGCCGCCGACCAAGAAAAACACGGGGCGGTCCTCCTCCGCGAACAGCAAGAGCCGTGGCTCTGACAGTGGCACTTGGAGCTGGAGCACCTTGCAGTACTGGATCTTGTGCACGGGCATGGGATGCGCGTTGCTGATGTGGTGGTAGAGCACCGGCGACGGGCCTTCGTAGTCGCAGACGGGCACGGGGCATTTGCAGGGCGCGAGCGGACACACGCTCTGGTGATCGGTGAGCTTGTGGTAAGTGACTTAGAGCCCACATCCTTCGTGCAGGCACTCCACCCTCAGCGACGAAACGACGGCGTCCACCGCTGTATTCTGCACGTCGAAGCCACCGCCGCGCTCGCACTTCTGGCACTACCGCTGGTTCCCGGGGCGCTCAACGCGGCAGTCTGCGCAGGCCAGGTGCCCTCCCTTGCACTGCAGAAATCAATCGAACAACACATTAATCAAGAAACCTGCACCTTGCTCAATCAGCCGAATGGACGAGGTGTATTCGAACCTCATACACTGGAGGCGTCAAGGGGTGGAGGCACAAGGGGCAGTGGAGCACGGTGAGGTCCATCGAGACCTTAGTGAGCTCCCTCGTCGGTTCCTGTTCCGTCTGCATGATCTCGCCCTCCTCGTGCACAACCATCTCTCGCTTGGGCCGGGGCATTACAAAGCTTTACCGTCACATATTTTATACTCTACGCATAACTGTCCTCCCGCATACCAAGGAAGGCAGTAGTTTGAGTTTTCTGGACAAATTTGCCCCTGCGCATGAGTAAGCTGCATAAATATCGATAGTAAATGTGCATGCAATGGTTGGCTGGTCCTCCTTCCTTTTCGCTTGAGTTGGCTTCCCCAGGCGGTCAAGCTGCATCCGGCGCTGCACGCGTTTGCCTGTAGCCATTTTCTGCTTTGGAAACTGGTGTGATTAATGGGGGCAGAACTAATCGAGCGGGGGCACAGATGGAAACCAACGCGGACGCGCAGACTAATCTGAGAAAAACAAGAAAAAGTTATACGCAAAGTAAAAGGAATCGGAGGGAGTACTACTTCAAGGTGCATTAAATCAACACATGCAAGTATCAAAAGGAGAGTCACGGCATGCATGCATGCATTGTAATTAATGCATCGGTAACCCTAAATTATTGAAATATATCGAGTGCAGTGCTTTGATGTGTCGCGTCAACTCGTACATCAACGAGAAGTTTGATTATCCTCTCCCTCGCGGACTTAACTGCACCTGCCTTTGGCTGTATGACAGGTTGGCCACACACCTGTCGGGCCCACCTGTCATACATGAAAAAACAGGAGCGTCCCTCCCTCTCCCATGAGCGTGGTGGCTGGCAAGACTAGGAGAAGCTTTCGCTACACGCTCTCCCTCCCGCACGCGGTGGACATGCAGCAGTTCAATCGGTGTCAGATGGCCAGAAGCGTACTGTAGTACTCCTCCAGTGCAGTAGTACACCATCATTGTTCGACTTCCCGAAGAGGCGAAGAGCCAAGCGCAGCCCGGACGCTCGTGTGGCAGTTTCATGTGTAGAGTAGTCTAGATAGCGTGTACCGTGCCTGTAAGCTTAAAATCGTTGGGGTCGGCTCCATGCTATGTGGCCGTCTCGAAGTTTTTTTAAAATTAAAATAGTCGTCTGGCCTTACCTGTCACCCTAGTGATTGTAGTTTGCACGCTCATCTAGTCAAGACAGGAATATATATTTTAATTTGTTTTTTTTTTGAAAAGGGGGGACTCCTCGGCCTCTGCATCAGAACGATGCATACGGCCACATATATTTTAATTTGTGGTGGGTAAATGTTAGAGGTTGCAGCAAATATATTGTACATTGCGGGTCTTTCAGCCAAGTTTAAAGGCAAGCATGTGGGGCCAGTGCTATGATGTGTCGCGTCAACTTGTAGAACGAGGAGAAGCTTGATTTTACTACACGCCTTCTCCCTCTCCCATGCGCGCTGTTGCTTAGAAACGAGGACCGGCTTTTGCTTAGTAGTACTTCTACAACAAGCTATCCGTCCCGCTCGCGCTGGACGGACATGCAACAGTGGATTCGACATTGTAGAAGCAGTAGTAGTAACATCATTGTTCGTCTTCTCGAAGAGGCGAAGAGCCAAGCGCAAACCGAATGTTGCAGTTGCGAACATTGGAGCACGCATATAACCAGGCTCTTGCATGAGAAAAAAATTGCTATGTGAGCCCACTATTGTACTAGTACGTACAACTACTTGCTAGTATAGCCCTGTAAACCAGAAAGGAGTATTTGCCCTTCTAGAGATTTCAACAAGTGACTAGACTACACCGAGATGGAGTACATATGGAGCAAAATGAGTGAATCTGCACCGTAAATAAATACGTACTAGTTCTATCGTTTTCCTCTCCGAGGTGCACAATATTGAGTATACTGACTAGTCTCTTTTTGACATGCATTTACATTTTTTTGACACAGTACAGACGCAAGCGCTCATATACACGCGCATACACTCACCCCTATGAATGCACACACGCACGGCATTATCATCTTGAAATTTACGAAGTCACCATAGGCACCTAGTCGTCGACGGGTCCATAGGTGCTTGAATGCCAAGGAGGAAGAGGGTAGCGGTTCCTGAGATGTTGAACGGTCAATGATGCATCCTCAATTACATGTAGAGGGAATTAATTGGGGAAGCATACTAGAGCCAGCATGATGTGAATGCAATAGAGTTTGGACTCTCATATAATAAAGGTGCCCCACCACTCCAATCCATCTACTCCCAAGTCTCTGCGCAACACTGCTCACTCCAATCCAAGACCAAGTGACCAGAAGCCACAAGCACCTATGGAGGCGATGGACGTGAGCTGCAGTCGGCTGTGCCAAATCATCCAAGGCGCCGGCCTGCGGCCTCGCACCGTGCAGCGTTTCCAGACGGTGCTGACGACCACAGGCATCGTAGCCCTCGCTGATGCCGGCTTCGCCTCTCGCATGGACGACATGATGGTCAACTCCATCCGCAAGTTCACCGCCGTCAAGAAGCGCGCGGACGATCTTGCCGTACTGCTCCAGCCCGCGCGCCCAGGCTCCTCATTGCCTGCCACCCTCATCGGCCTACATGGTGACGAACTCTTTCAAGCCCTGGTGGCCCTGCAGGTGCTGGAGGTCGCGACGAAGAATGTGCACCTCGAGGCCGCGCTCGCCGCGCAGCGCCTCGCCATGCAAGAAACTGTCGACCTGCACATCCACGTCTACGAGGAAATCGTCTACATAGGCCACTACAAGGCAAGCGAGGACAGAAAGACGTTGGCCTTCTTCTAGCGGCTGGAATCTTTGGACGCCATTGTTCAGAAGCACGTCGACCTGGCCATGAAAGCCGCTGCTACTTAGGCGCCATTAGGTGGGCCGGCGCCCTGAGTCGAGGAGGTGGACGTTGTCGATGGATGCATCTCTTCTTCTTGCCTCCTGTATCCAACACTACATCGCCTCGTGGCCTTAATGTTTTATTAGTATAGTACTCCCTCCGTTCCCAAATATAGGTCTTTCTAAAGATTCCAGCAGGTGACTACTACATACGGAGCAAAATGAGTGAATCTACACTCTAAACTATGTCTTCATACATCTGTATGTTGTATTCCATTTGAACTAGTATCTAAAAAGGCTTATATTTATGAACGGAGGGAGTATATGGCATTTTTTATTCCAGTCATAACATTTTCACTGTGAGGTGGGGCCGCAGTTGAGCAAACCCACCCCACCCACCGGGCGTCGGCCGAGTTTAGAATTAGAAGAGAGAAACGAGGGAGCAGAGCTAGCTGTAGCACGGACGCTGTTGTCAGATGGGACTCGTGTTTATAGAATAGGAGTACTGAGCACTCGTGCCTCTTTTTTTTGAGGGAAAAATTAGTCGTATGTCTAGTACCACTAGTTGGGTGCGTGTGACCTATAGCTGTCATCACTTTAGGTCTCCTTTTCGAACCGCGGCTACGCTTCACAGTACATATTTTTTCACGCATTTATCCTCCTATATGTACTCCTAGGCTATTTCCACGTGCTCCCATTCGCCGACATGTGGGACATAGAGCATCTGGGTCGTAGTGCATGTACGACTCGGAGCATATGCCAGGGTACTTTACATTTCAGACCTCATGAATTACATGCAAACACCCTGCAGAAGAATAAATAAATCAATGAATTACTACATGAAACCAGATTATTTTCGTGGAAACCGAAGCACATTCATTAAATTTTGGACATAACACGTTTATAAAAAATGACCGGACCTAAACCAGTCTAAGGGCCTCTTTGATTTTTCTCGAAAAAAAGGGCCTCTTTGATTCACAGGATACTGAAAACACAGGAATGGGGAAAGTATGATGGCGATGAACCGAGACGAGGAGAACTCTAACTCAGTTAGAGGTTAAAGTTAGATTCTAACCCTGAACTAACTCTAAACCAAAGAGGTGTATGGATGGCAGGGTTAGATTGACAATAAATGCTCTATCTCAATCATTTGACTACTTTGGACCCTATTTTTAGTCAGACTAAAATAAGTCCCTTGGATCCAAGCACCCTCTTGGTGTGGCCGGCTCTTCTGTGGCCTCCTCCCGCTCACAATTGACATAAACGAACCATCTATACAAATCAAGCATGCAAAACATGATAATTTTTACTTTGTCCATACAAATGAGATATCCCACTTAAACATAGAAGTCGTCAATCAAGCTTCACAAAATAAAAAAACACTTCATGAAACAAAGAATGAGCTAACTCATCACGGAAGTCGTTCACGATAGGGAGGGAGCCCGGAGCCCCTCATGCACCGAGGGAGGAGCTCGCCATCGTCGCTCTGGAGGAAGGCTCTATAGAGCCCAAGCCCTGGGAACCCCTCCGAAACCATCCCTTGCGAGTTGAGGTCGACATCGGCATGGGTAGCAGGGTCGCTTGCCGCCGACTGGGAACTTAATCTTTGGGCCTCTAGAAATAATGCAAGCCTGGAACTAAAATACCTAGAAAGGTAAACTGAATCTTTGGGCCTCTAGAAATAATGCAAGTCTGAAACTGAAATACCTAGAAAGGCGAACTGAATCTTTGGGCCTCTAGAAATAATGCAAGCCTGAAACTTAAATACCTAGAAAGGTGAACTGAATCTTTGGGCCTCTAGAAATAATGCAAGCCTGAAACTGAAATACCTAGAAAGGTGAACTGAATCTTTGGGTCTCTAGAAATAATGCAAGCCTGAAACTGAAATACCTAGAAAGGTGAACTGAATCTTTGGGCCTCTAGAAATAATGCAAGCCTGAAACTCAAATACCTAGAAAGGTGAACTGAATCTTTGGGCCTCTAGAAACAATGCAAGCCTGAAATTGAAATACCTAGAAAGGTGAACTGAATCTTTGGGCCTCTACAAATAATGCAAGCCTGAAATTGAAATACCTAGAAAGGTGACCTGAATCTTTAGGCCTCTAGAAAGATTTATTACCTCCTCAAGCAGCATCAAACAATTCCATGCATGCACTGCAAATCTATAGCAAGTTTGATCAGGATCTACTTTTCCAAATCAGAATTAGCACTAGAGCAAGCAAGATCAATGATTATGGCCGTGAGACAGAGAAGGAACGAACAAACTCACCCCTCTCGCGACCTCCCTGGTAGATGCGCCGCCGTCGCGCACAACAGAGGAAGAAAAACGACTAGTGAAGGGGGAGCGGGGCGACCTGCGAAGGTCAAGGGAGAGGGCGGCTGGAGTAGGGCAGTGGAGGCCGGAAAGAGAGGGCGGACGGAGGAGAGAGAGGGCGAGCGGCGCTTGGGCGGGCGGCCCTATGGGGAACAGAGAGGAGTCGTGCGAGAGGGGGGGAAGCGATCTGGTGCGGGCAGGTGAGATTTTTTAGGGGAGCAATCTGGTACGGGCAGGTGAGATTTTTTTAGTTCTCTTTTAGTGGGCCCGAGGATAACTAACCCAATTAGAACCTCTCCACCGGGCTAGTTTTTTTAGCTGGGTTAGAGCAAACTAGCTCAAACTAACCCCTCTTGTTTTGATAATTTGAGGCTATTTCAACCCAAACTAGCTCTAACTCACGGATCCAAACAAAGAGGAGTGTTATTGTACATGCTACAGTGTGGACCGTAGCACATTCTTTTTTATGGCCATATCACCACATTGTTTTCTACTGCTGGTTCACTGGGCTACCGTGGTTCGCACGGCTGGTTCACTGGGCTGTCGTGGTTCGCACTCCTCTGACCCGAGTAGTACTCCCTCCGTTCTTAAATATAAGTCTTCGTAGATATTTCACTGTGGACCACATACGGATGTATATAGATGCATTTTATGTGTAGATTCACTCATTTTTCTCCGTATGTGGTCCATAGTGAAATCTCTGCAAAGACTTATATTTAGGAACGGAGGGAGTAGTATAGTACTAGTATATACCGCATCATTCTTTGCTCCTTCTTACTACTCCGACATGTGGGAGAGCCAGCATCCGGGTCGGCGTGTCATGCACCAGATTAGAGCGCGGAACGGAAGGGGGGCATCACCCCGGTCGGAGCGCTAGTAATTCATGACTATAGTGAGTGGTCATATCACAAGTCTTTCCAGCAGTAACGCGCCGTCAAATCGCACAACCCCACCCGCTCACCCTCCTCGCCTCTCTGTCAAACCCACAGCTGTCGGAGGGGCCCGACCCTTCTTCCTCCCTGCCGTATTGTCTGCAGATCCGACCTGCCCCCGCCGACATCCCGGCGACCCTCAGGTATAAGTTCTTCGAAAGCAGCCTTGCTCTACTGCCCCAGCTCCCCATGTGTCTGCATGTGCATCTTTTTCTACTCCCATTAGCTCTTCCAAAGCCACCTAAATTTTTAGTATTATTAGAGGTAAAGCTACATCATGCATTCGAATCTCGGGCTTTGTTCAAACAACGAAGAAAGGGGGGAAAGTTGTAGCATGAATCTAGGACTTTATTCAAAGAGGAAATAATATGGTGAAAGTAGTAGAGACCAGATACCCAACCGGTCTCTTGGTTGAAAAGGGAAATAATGGGAAAACGCAGTACAAACTGGATAAGGAACAAATCTATTATTGGTTGAAAAAAGGATATAAAGTGGCGGCTGGTGGACAAGTCAACAGAGTATGTCCAGGATTAGATTTGTTGCCATCACATAGTAAAAGGTCTCCAGGATTAGATTTACTGCCCTCACATAGTAAAAGGTCTCAGGATTAGATTTGCTGCCCTCACATAGTAAAAGGTCTCAGGATTAGATTTGCTGCCCTCACATAGTAAAAGGTCTCAGGATTAGATTTGCTGCCCTCACATAGTGAAAGGTCTCAGGATTAGATTTGCTACCCTCACATAGTAAAAGGTCTCCAGGATTAGATTTGCTTCCCTCACATAGTAAAAGGTCTCCAGGATTAGGTTTGCTGCCCTCACATAGCGTGAACAAGCTCGGCATCACCACTTTATGCCTCCTTGTAGGTACATTGTGCTGATGCGTCCACTGTCGCATGTCCTTATACCAACCTTTTGTTGTTGTTAATGTAAGGGGCATGTAAAATGAAGCGATCACACTGTTACCTTAGGGACATGTCTAACCAGTGTTATTGTTAATCTAATGCCTCCAGTGATAAGATGCAATTAAACTATGTTACAAATGGCACTCCTGCTGTTTTCCCCATTATGATAAGTAAGTTGCTCCTTTACGCTACTGAGTGTCCTGGTGTCCCCACGGTCCCATGCCTTAAACCAACTCTTTAGCTGCTGTTGATTTACTGTGTCTGGTAAACAAGCAATGCCACCATTAAAGTAATCCCATATCTGAGGAATCTCATTGTTGATCGTAATGCTTCTGGTAACATGAAGCATTGCTGACATTTTAAAATTTCTACTGTCCTTGCGTGATTGCCATGAACATAATTAAGATGCTTCTTTTCATTTTGTATATGTTTCGTATATTCTTATTGACCAGCAACTGTTTACTTTCTATCATTTTGTGCAGATAGGGATATCCATTTCACCTTGTTGCTATTGTGACCTTTTGGTGAACTGCACAAAACACTTTTTTTTGGAATGAGTGTCTTGTGCAGTTCAACTAAAATGTCACGTGGGAAACATCTCTCAATTTTGGTGGAACTGCACAAAATGGTGATTGTAGTTTCCAAAATCTCCGTCAAGTTCTGCTGGTAATCTCGTGCAACATTTTATTAGCCTTTGCAAGATGGAGCCATCACTCTCACCACAATGGCACTTTATTTTAGTGGAACTACACAAAAGGATAAGAAAATTATAGTTGCACCTTACATGAGCCGGACAGCCAACCTTAATGTTCCTCAATTTTAGTGCAACTACTAAAGAAGAACCTGCCAGCTCACAAGAGCAAGTACTTCTTGCTAGCTGAATGATGTAATCTTTGCTTCATTTCAGGTAAACCGCAGAAAAAGGCGCATGAATTGAATCATGGAACTCCAGGCAGACCTCATCCTAGTGGAGCTAGAGGTTGAGTTCAAGGAGGCCGCTATTAATGTGAAATCATGCTCTCCTGTCTGCTTGTTTGTGCTGTGCAAACATGTTGTGCAAACGGGAATACTCAACTACATATGTTGTGACGGTCAAGAGCATTCGCCAAGTTCTTCGATTGTATGACATGGCTAGCCATGATGGATTTAATCCCGATATTCACTTTATTAAAAGGCTCTAATGGGTTGGTTCTGAATCTTGCAAGCTGGGAATCAATGAGATGTGTAGGCATCTTTGTTGTACTTATTATTTGAATCTTATTTGTTGGTTCTGAATCTTGCAAGCTGGGAATCAATGAGATGTGTAGGCATCTTTGTTGTACTTATTATTTGGATCTTATTTGTTGGTTCTGAATCTTGCAAGCTGGGAATCAATGAGATGTGTAGGCATCTTTGTTGTACTTATTATTTGAATCTTATTTGTTGATTCTGAATCTTGCAAGCTAGGAAACACGGCATGATGATGCAGAGGACAGCAACCATAACAAACAGTTCAAACTTGGTAGTATTATCTTTGTGAAAGTGCGACAAATGTGCTGATCATGTGCATCCTGAGAATAATAATTCTAATTGTTGTGCATGTTGATCTCGTGGTGCTGATAGAACGAGCCAATGCATTGCTTGTTTTAAGTATAAATTTCTATTAAAGCTAATTAAATTTAAGTAAAGTGACCACTAACTCCTGCTATTACAGTACCAATACAGACCCGCTCATGAATCGACGTGTGGCCGGAGTAGGGTTTTTTTAATGGGGGCGTTTGAATGCGCCGAGGGTGCATCTTCTGCCGGGCGTGCAGCAGACAAGGGAGGGGTAGTAACTATTGTCGCATGTACACACTCAGCTTACTGTTGAATCCAGTTCCCCAAGAGCTGACAAACAAACTGTTGCCGCCGCCTACACACTCATCCACTCGAAGAGACTCCAATGGCGATCCGAGGGGTGAGCCTGCTGGATATGGACTTCAGCAAGGAGTTAGTTCGCCGTTCAGTCCTATGGCTGCACCAAGTTGAATGTGATGTAAACCAACGACACGGACTCGGTGAACCTCTGCCTCGCCTCAGTCCTATCGCTGCACCAGGTTCTGGAGCATTCGCCCGTTTCATCGGCAGAACCGACTGCACCTTCGCTACGGTTGAGAGAAGGAAGAATGCGACGATTCGGCCATCTGGTGCAACAAGCTTGTCGACATCCAGAAGCAATACAAGATCATCAGCAACGGGCAGGAGAAGGACTCCGTGGTTGACCTCGCTGAGACCATCATCGACCCCTGATATGCCAACGTGAAAGAAGACGACCTGAACGCGTGGGAGGTACCTCTGAATCTAGCCTACATAACCTACGCGACCAAGGACGCATATGCATGCTACGACATGTACATACAGATCTTGGACATGAGGGCGTGTCTGCTTCCCGTAACCGACGAGTACACGGACAGCCGCAGCGTCATGATCAAGCGTGCCAGGAAGGTCTAGATGTTGTACTTTATCTGTTTGTAAGCACCTTTATCATCTGAGTGTTTCATGCATTAGCCTATGTGTCGTAATTATCTGTTTTGACTGAAATATTTCTTTTAAGAACCCATTAACCTGATTGCTTTTTTAGTGGCTATTTGCTTATGTATGTAAACTAGTTCACTTGTCCGTAAAAAAAACTAGTTCACTCGGCTGCCGTGCTTTGAATCTCCTTCCTCCCAACATATTCCTCTCCTTAGGTGGACCCAGCAGGTCTTTGAATTTTCTCCCACTTTCTTTTTCGATGTAAACTGAGTTTTCTCCCAGTACTTTCCCCTAGAACCAACTCCACTGTCCCACGTCTAGCCTAAAAAATAATAACACCCCACGTACTATTAACTCATCAAATTAAAATGATATTTTATTTCGTAAGTTGAAAGTCCTTACAAAATAATAATAATAATTGTTTATATATAACTTGCCAAGTTAATTCCTAGTGATTGCGTACATAAGCTTGCAAAGATTTTACTGACGTGCAATCATGTGTTTATGTTTTTATAACATTTCTCCGTCTAGCCCAACATGATATTTTTCACCCAGCCCAGCAAGTCTGCGGATTTTGAGAAAAATGCAAATGGGATTTGAACGGGCTGCATAGATGCTACATCATTGTTTCATCCAGCCCACCAAATGGACTAAAAAACAAATGGACTGGCTGACATGTGGGCCAGTAGGTCGAAGCCTAAGAAGGCATTGGATTTACTTCCAACGGCTGGCATTCTTCTTCAATCTCTCGTCTTCTTCCCCCAGCACTGCCGGAACCGCCTGCTCCAGCCTTCGGCGTCCAGCGGCGTTGTTTTGCGCTCCTCAGTGAAACGCTATCTCGCCGACGGCCAGGCAATCCCTCCACTCCGCACCTCCTGTTATTCTCTGCCGAGTGTAGGCCCACCCCGCACCCGAACCAGTGAAGTTTCCCACTCCTCTCCGTCTGCGACTCCATTGCCGCGTCTTCCCCATCTTCGGGTCGTTCCAGTCTGGGGCCTTGCCGTTGTCCACCACCTTGGTGCGCTCGGCGTAGCGTGATCAACATACGAGAGTCATCGGAAGAGGACTATACGTGGAGACCCTGACGGCTGGGACCCATGAGGTCCATGGTTGCACGC
The DNA here is from genome assembly GCF_018294505.1 of Triticum aestivum. Lineage (NCBI taxonomy): Eukaryota > Viridiplantae > Streptophyta > Magnoliopsida > Poales > Poaceae > Triticum > Triticum aestivum. The sequence goes on from NC_057813.1 coordinate 167,764,581, forward strand.
AAGGAAAGTTCCTCATTACGCATTGTACGTGCACTGTATGTGGGAAGGGCTTCTGTATTTCGCGAAAAAAAATGTTCCACCCGCTGACAGGTCGGACCCACCAGCTATATCTTCGCACGCAAGGAAGTGCCTCCTTATTACGCACCAAAAAATGAATACCCCCTGCTAGCTGGGACCCACCATAGTGGGTGGCTGACTTGTGTGCCTACTAAGTTGACAAGGACGGAGGGCTTTGTCAACTTAGTCAATATGAACGATTCTAGCTCCAGTGACCGTACGATGTCCATCCAACGGCCATAGTGCTTCTTCAACCTCTGGTCTTCTTGCTCCAGCCGCCCAAAGCAGCACCGGTCATGCCGCGTGCTCTTGCCTCTCGTGGCCGGCTGTGATGCCGTGGAGGCCTCACCGCCCCCTACTACTCCTACCGCTGGCCCAGGGTATCCCTCTATTGACCCACACCCCCTGTTATTCTGCGACGACAGCAGCCTCACGCCGCAGCCGAACCAGTGAACCCTCGAACTCCTCTCCGCGTGGGCATCCACTGCCGCGTCTTCCTCGGCTCCGCGTCATCCCCTTCCTAAGCCTCGTTATCGTCCATCGCCTTGGTGCTCTCGGCGCGGCGTGGTCAATGTGGTCAACGACCAACTTCCATCGGAAGAGTACTGTACGTGGAGAGGCTGACAGCTGGGTCCAAGGCCACAGCCCAGTGTTTTTGTGATTTGCCAAGTAAGTCGCTTTGTCAGGCCTGTTGTGCTGCAAATCTTTCAAGACGAGGAGAGCTTCATTCGGCTGGCCGAGAAAATGGCCTATCAGTAATGAGAAATGGGATGTGCATTTTTAAAACACATCAAACCGACAATTAGTTTCAAATATCTTTTTTTCATTTCGAGATTTTAAATTACATTAATTTTTATTCGTGGAGAATTTGTTGGATTTTATATTGATATACATTTATTTTTAAAATCAATTTGAATGTGAGTCGAAATTTCGGGATTAAAAACAGTTCGGACCGCACCAAAATATGCAAAATTTCGTATAATTTTTTAACCGTGGCCACAATATGGGCTGTAATGCTAACAAAAAGAATATGGGCTCCAAAAAAACCTTAAGACTTAGCAAATGGGATGTAATTTATTAGAAATAATGGTAGATGGGTTGTATGCTATTTTCCATAGATTTGAGGCTTTCCTCAAAAAAAGGTTGACTCACAAACAGTGACTGTTAGATGTCCATCCAACGACCGCCGTGCTTCTTCAATCTCTGCTCTTCCTGCTCCATCCGCTCAAACAAGCACCGGCGGGACTGCCTGCTCCCTCCTCCCCGCGGTCGGCTGTGCTTCTGCGCAGACCTCACCGCCCCACCGTACTCCCATCGCTGGCCTAGCCATCCCTCTACTCACCCACACCTGTTGTTATTCTCCGGCGACGGCAAACGAACCAGTAAACCCTCGTACAGTCGTACTCCCCTCCACGTGGGAAACAACTGTCGAGTCTTCCCTGCCTCCGTGTCGTTCCCTTCCTAGGTCTCGCCATCGTCCACTGCCCTGGTGCTCTCGGTGCAGCCTGGTCAACGTGGTCAACGACCGA